>NC_135877.1:21720899-21905899 GCF_031162955.1 Sander vitreus | reverse complement strand
TAGGCACTGCTAGGCACTGCTAGGCAAGGACACTAGTGGTGCATCTCAGCATAGCCATCTAGCGGTAGGGGGTTTAAACAACATAAATGTGAACCACTGTCTTTCCTGAATATTTTTCACGTAAACTACATTTAAAATAAATTTTTTTTTTTTAAAAATCAATGTTGCGTTTTTGAAAATCGATATAGTATTGCTAAATAAAATATCGCGATACTCAAGTGTATCCCTGTACCCCTAGTAGCTAGAAGTTATAGTTGAAGTTTTAGCTTTAAAAATAGGCCTATAATCAGTTACCCAAACTGTCAATCTACTAACTCATCGATCAGTTAACCCTTGTGTGGTCTTCCCACCGACCACGTCCTCTTTGGTCAAAAATACTTTTTTGACGCTTTTTTGGTCATGTTTTTGTCATTTTTGACACATCTTTTCACTTCCACCACCACTAGCACCAACTTCTCACAACTATAGTTTCTTGTTTTTGGAATTCATGGTCAGTAAACCTTGTGTATATAAAGTTATACCTAATTTTTCAGTTTAAAAAAAGCTGAAATTAGGAATCATTTTGACTGATATTAGAGGAACGTATGTTGATGGATAATCAGAGACTGGTGTACAGTAACGTTTAGTCAGGATACCATTTAAACCATTTACATTTTTAATAAAACACTCAAAATTCAGAGAGTAGTGATCAGTAATTGTACTCGCGGAGAGCGTTGCAGGGAACCATCCATGTTATTTTTGGGTTTTATATATATATATATATATATATATATATAGAGAGAGAGAGATAGATTATGGACACCAGGAGGGTTGATTAGTTTCAGCGCTCCAGTGAACAGTAATTGTTTGAGTATATATTAAAACAAAAACAACTTTATTCAGTGTGCAGCTGCACCTTTTTATGAGACAAAATCTCGCTGATTTTCCTCAGGTGATTTCCTGAAGACGCTGGAGGACCCGGACCTGAACGTGCGTCGCGTTGCCTTGGTAACGTTTAACTCTGCTGCCCACAATAAGCCCAGTCTGATCCGAGAGCTGCTGGACTCCGTTTTACCTCAGCTGTACAACGAGACCAAAGTGAGGAAGGAGCTGATCCGAGAGGTGAGAACACACGGAAATCAGGGGACAAACTGGAAGAGTCGTGGAATATTGTTGTTGTTGTATTATATATTATAGTAATTAGGGCTGGGCGATGTGGAGAAAATCAAATATCACGATATTTTTGACCAAATACCTCTATCGATACCAATAGCAATACCAGTACCAATACATGGCAATACCCTTTCACAAAATATTTACACAATGAGATATTAGATAAATAATCATCAGTAATACAAATCAGTAGCGGACTCAGGCAAAGCACTATTTTTGGAGAGTGCAAGTCGCCACAGACCTGGGGATGAAACCAAATCGAAAAAATGAACTGAAACGCTCGCGAAATGGGCGGCTACTAACTGCTGACCATCTCGACATCTTGTGCATGTACTTTCACTGTATCATTTATTTCATGTATTTCTGAAGACATCGATTGTGTTCCCTCAGTCTCGTTGCACGTTCAAAGTGTACACTTCCCAGTGTATCCTAATCCAGATACACTGGGAAGAATGGGTTTACATTGATGGTACTGACTTAAAGACAGTTCTGAAATGCAAAGTAATTGGATTTTAATCATGTGGTAAAACATGCCATTAATCAAGATTAACTATTGATATTCAGCTATTAAGAAAAAGATGAATCGTTTGACAGCCCGTGTGTGTGTGTGTGTGTGTGTGTGTGTGTGTGTCTGTCTCTGTGTGTCTGTCCCTGTCTGTCTGTGTGTGTGTGTGTGTGTGTCTGTCTCTCTCTGTGTTTTGTGTCTGTGTGTTTCTGTGTGTCTCTCTGTTTTTTGTGTGTCTCTGTGTGTGTGTGTGTCTGTCTCTGTCTGTCTGTGTGTGTGTCTGTCCCTCTGTGTTTTGTGTCTGTGTGTGTTTCTGTGTCTCTCTCTGTTTTTTGTGTGTCTCTGTGTGTGTGTGTGTCTGTCTCTGTCTGTCTGTGTGTGTGTGTGTGTGTGTGTGTGTCTGTGTTTTGTGTCCATGTGTGTTTCTGTGTGTGTGTGTGTCTGTTTTTTGTGTGTGTGATGTTTGACCGTGTGTGTTCAGGTGGAGATGGGTCCTTTCAAACACACGGTGGATGACGGTTTGGACTTGAGGAAGGCTGCGTTCGAGTGCATGTACACTCTGCTGGACAGCTGCCTGGACCGACTGGACATCTTCACCTTCCTCAACCACGTAGAGGACGGCCTCAAGGACCACTACGACATCAAGGTCCGGCCGCACGCCAACACCCTCCTGCTGCTACTACCAGGATTATTATTACTGCCATACCAGGCTCCGCCTTTCAATAATCGGGATTTTAATAGGAGGAGGACGGGTGCAAGGTGTTAATACAAACATCATCTGCGCCCACTGGGGATGTCACGATACCAGAAATGTAGTAGTTGAAAATAGAGACCGACCCATAAAGGATTTTAAAGGCATATATATATATATATTAGTTATTTGTAGAGTAAAAAGATCGCTGGTGCAACACAGATGTCTTCTTAATTTATATATTTTTTTATTTTTTAAGGTGCATAACAGTGACTAACGTTTCGATGTTGTCCTGCCCTGGTTGCACCAGCCTACAGCTGAGAGTGTGGAAAGTGTGTCAGAGCCTTCCAGACGGTGAACTGAGACTTTCTTTTGGAAGGCTGGCTGCCACTTACTAGCTAATATAGATATCAGTAAAGAGAAGTGACGTGGTGACTGGCGTCTGGTGTGCGCGCGCTAGTGTTTGCGTGTTGGCAGAAGAAAGTAGCTGTAGGCTGAAAAACAACTATTTTGGTACAAACATTTACCCGCCATGTGGCAGACAGCCCCCCCACCCCTCCCTTTTCTGCGGGAAACCCTGCTACTAGTCCTGCTGTTGTTTCTGCTGGTGACTGTTGTTGTTGTTGTTGTTCTCAGATGCTGACGTTCCTGATGCTGGCCCGGCTGTCGTCTCTGTGTCCCAGTGCTGTTCTACAGAGACTGGACAGACTGGTGGAGCCGCTGAGAGCCACCTGCACCACCAAGGTACACACACAGCCACACACACACAGCCACACACACACACACACACACACACACACACACACACACACACACACACACACACACACAGCCACACACACACACACACACACACACACACACACACACACAGCCACACACACACAGCACACACACAGCCACACACAGCCACAGCACCGGTACTAGGGCTGCACCATATGAGGAAAATATGTGATAATGTTGAATATCGCGATAACTATATTACTTGCCGTACATAAACGGATATTAAAATCTGCTCACTTCTGGACGCCTGGCATGGGTGATTTTAGACCCTTTTTAGGGGGGCTCAAGCCCCTAAATTTCATCTCAGCCACCCTAAAAATTATAATAGTAAAAAACATTTTATTTTTTTTTATTTTAGTGCTTTCAAGTTAGAGTTTTTACAGTTTGTCTGTTAGTGACAGAGGACAAAGAAGTACAGGTTCAAAGGGCCTGAAACAGGTTGAATATCCTGTGTGTCTGTCGCCGACGCTATGCCCCTGTAACCCCGGCAAGGAAAGGTTAACAGAAACGTAGTGTTGACCAATCAGAGGGGGTTGTGCCAGACTCCCTCCTTTGGCTGAGTCTTTATCTGATCTGGCGGAGGGAGAGCAGCAGACGGTTGTGTAGTTTAACGTTGGTAGCCCCCAGAGAAGACGTTGGTCATTTCATGGCGAAGATTAGAACCCAAATTAAAACGCAAGAAACTAAAATTGCTGTAATTGATGATGAACGTTGTGTGATATTGGTCGTTACTACTGTGACTTATAAAATGTCAGGTTTAGTTCCATCGTAGTGTCGAAAAACGTTAGCTGACGTTGTTGTTCAGTAGCTCAGAGATTATTGGCTAATGAAATTACTGAGTTAAACTACTTTTGCAAGGCAGTGCATCCGTGTCACATTGTAATTAGGGGCTGAGCCCCCCGAATGGTTTGATCCTAGGATCGCCCCTGGCGCCTGGGTAGCTCACCTGGTAGAGTGCGCGCCCATATATAGAGGTGTACTCCTCGACGCAGAGGCCCAGGGTTCTCCCGTCTCATGTCTCCGCTGTCTTATCAAGGCGGAAATGCCCCAAAAAATAAACTTGCAAAAAGAACATTATATTGCATACACATATATATATATATATATATATATATATGATTATATTGATATAAAAGGCAGCACTAAAAAGAGTGACGGTTACATTTTAATGTGCAGTTTCTACTGATATTTTCTTGTGTTGCAGCCTTTTGTGATGTATATATTGCGCCAGTTGATATCATGATGACGATTAAAATAAATAAATAAAATAAAATAAATGTTATATTGTGCCGCCCTAACTGATAAATGTCAAAGTAAATATGCACTGGTAATTAGGGGTGCATGATATATATCGACTCAATATCGTTATCGCGATATCACGTTGCGCAATATTACATAGAAAGTGTCACGATAAGTATGCAATATTATGTTTATATTGTGGAGCGCTGCGTCCCGTCCGTTGGCTGGGTGGCTTAGTCGTGTTTGATTTAGAGCTTGAAACGCTATAATGATCATGTTTCATTGGCCAGTTACCGTGGTTACCGTGCCACTTACACACGTTAGTGCACGTCAGTGCACGGGGCCACTACGTGACAAACCCTATGGAGCGGACCACGTGTGTTCATATTTCATCAGAGTGAAGAAATAGAGACAACTAAACAGAACCAATCAGAGAAGAGAAAGAGAAGTTATATCCTGTTCTCTTTATTTATATATTATATACTGTCCAACCAGTAGAACATGTCCTGTTCTCTTTATTTATATGTTATATACTGTCCAACCAGTAGAACATGTCCTGTTCTCTTTATTTATATATTATATACTGTCCAACCAGTAGAACATGTCCTGTTCTCTTTATTTATATATTATATACTGTCCAACCAGTAGAACATGTCCTGTTCTCTTTATTTATATATTATATACTGTCCAACCAGTAGAACATGTCCTGTTCTGTAGACATGGTCCTTATTTATTTATATATTCATGTTGGACTAGTCCAATATGACCGTCAGTTGAAATAACCCTTGTGTTGTAAGAAAACTTGTTTTATTTGTTATGAATCTATTTTGATGCGTTTTCTCGTAACTTCTGTAATTTTACATATGTTTAAAAATATCAAAATTAATATCAATATCACAATATCACATGTTGTTAATATCGTGCAGCCCTAGTGGTAATGTGGAGCGGGGAGTGTTACCCAGCCAGTGTTTAAGTAATGCGTAATGCTTTGGTTTTCGAAGTGAGGGGGTTATTGGGGTCCCCAGCACAAAAAAAGGAAACCTTTATTTCCACTATAATTTAGATCCATAAATTCCTTTACACACTGGGAGTGTGATATTACAGTTATTAGTATATGACATGTTTCAGTTTCATAACCAATATATATGATACCGATATGAAAGGAATCTACACCTCTAACCTGCTGCATTAGTAAAAGTATCAATGTTTACATTAAGAATTGACCCCAAAGCAGTTACATTAACTTACTTATTATATTATTAATATGTACGTATTTAACATGAACACATTACAGCAGTCAACACAATAAAGTGCAGCTCTACAGACTCTACAGTCACTCAGATCTCTGGAGGGGAGAGTCCAAGGGCACGTTTTTAACCCCCGTCCCAACAAGCTAGCATACCGGCAGGTAAACAGTTACACAGTCTAGGGCTTTTATTGTGAAAGGTCACACACACACACACACACACACACACACACACACACACACACACACACACACACACTGACTCTCACACACAGTCTCACACACACACCCACACACAGTCTCTACACACACAGTCTCTCACACACAGTCTCACACACACACACACACTCACTCACACACACAGTCACACACTCACTCACACACACACACACACACACACACACACACACACACACACACACACACACAGTCACTCACACAGTCACACTCACTCACACCCACTCATTGACTCTCTCTCTCTCACACACACAGTCACACTTACTCACTCACTGACTCTCTCTCACACACACACACACAGTCACACTTACTCACACACTCACTGACTTTCTCACACACACACAGTCACACTTACTCACTCACTCACTGACTGACTCTCTCTCTCACACACACACACACACACACACACAGTCACACTTACTCACTCACTCACTCTCTCTCACACACACACACACACACACACACACAGTCACACTTACTCACTGACTCTCTCTCACACACACACACAATCACACTTACTCACACACTCACTGACACTCTCTCACACACACACACACACACACACACACACACACAGTCACACAAAAATGTGAAATGCTCGCCTGGAAATATTCATATCAGCAGGTGAACAGTCACAGTCTAGGACTTTTGTTGTGAAAGGTAAGAACAGAAGGCGTAGATCTGGTTTGCGCTGCCTTTGTCGAGGTTGAAAGGAAGGTGAAAAGTTTGTGGTCTTGGACTAGAGAGAACTCGGACTACGTGCCTCTGTGTTGTTGTTTTTGGCTGGTGCCTTGATTGGCGGCGTCGAGAAGAGGACTAGTAGTCTAGAGTCTGGTAGGACCAGGTTAGAGGGTCAGGGCCAACGTGAAAAATGTATTTGAGTTAAAAAGTACAATATGGCTTTTTAAAATGTCTCTGCAGGTGAAGGCCAACTCGGTGAAGCAGGAGTTTGAGAAGCAGGACGAGCTGAAGCGGTCGGCGATGCGAGCCGTCGTGGCGCTGCTGACGATCCCCGAGGCCGAGAAGTCCCCGCTGATGTCGGAGTTCCAGTCCCAGATCTCGTCCAATCCGGAGCTGGCGGCCATCTTCGAGTCCATTCAGAGGGACTCCAGCTCCGCCAACATGGAGTCCATGGACACCAGCTAGAGAGACGGACACACAACTCCCCCACGATGCAACACGGCAACACCCCCCCCAGCTGCTGGAGCGCTAAACCCTGCAGCATGTTTCCATTACAACAGGACACACACACACACACACACACACACACACACACACACACTCGTAGTGAAACACCCTCTCCTAGCGATTGATCGTTCCATGATGCATTGCACTGAAATCAGCTGTTGGAAAAGAAAGAAAGAGACCGACGTACGGCGAACACACGGACAAAAAGGACAAAAACAAAAGTGCAAAAACAAACAAAAAAATCCAGAAAAATAAGTTCCATATGAGGCTTGGAAGCTCCTCCTACTTCCTGTTTGTTTTTCTAGCGAGGTCATCTGATTGGCTGATCTCCCTGTTCATCATCATCCTTCTATTTTTTTTTGTTTTTCTTTTCATTATTCCGGAAGGTTCCACAGGTACTGTACTGTAACCTGATTGGCCGCTGCTGAGTGACTGACTGAGTTGGCGTGTTATCAAAACTGACCAATGGGAAAATGGCCTTTATTGCCTGAGGCTGCGGTGACCAATGGGAGAAGGGCTCGCTCTGTTAATGCGAATGATGTAGGCAACCAATAGGATGCTTGGGGGGCGACGACGGGTGGGCGGGGTTTTACTGTTTGTGGACCAATCGGCTTCTTTTGTTTCCCCTGATTCAATAGACGCGCCTCTCGCTCCTTTCAGCGCTCTGAAGGGAGGAGGAGAGATTATTGGACCAGGTCCAACCTGACCAGACCGGATCGGACCGTAAACGCAGTGTGTAACACAAAGTAAGAATACTCTGATCGTTCTGTTTGTTGTACCCGTCACAGTCTGCCCCGGCCGCCCCCAAAAACCGGTTCCAGCCGGTTCAGTCTGGTTTTGATCCGGTCCGGTGTAACATGGTTCAGTTCGGTCTGGTCAGGACAATCCACTGTTGTTTATCACCCAAGAAAAATAAAAAAAGGTCCATTTCTGCCTGCCTTCATACTTCTTTCTGTCTTATTTCTTCTTGTGTCCGTACTAGGGGTGTTACCATTTTGATTTTAAATCAAAAATCGATCGAAATAAGTTTTTGATTTTGACTATCCAAATCAAAAGCTTGATCAGTGATTCCCGGAGTATTTATTTCTCTCACCCCCCCTTCCGCTAGCTTACCGGCTGGTAGCATGCAGCTAAAGACACAGAGTAACGTTCAGTGTTTCCTCTGTGTTGATTTTGTAGTGGCGGCCCACCATGGCCACCACGGTATCAGAAATAGGGCTGTACAAAGAAATGTAGTCACGGTGGCCTTTTAAATGATCCTGCCAACATAATGCACCCCCGCTCCCCGAGTTGGCTGCCGCTCACATTGCAATTTAATAACAAGTAGAAGGTTGTTGGGCCCGTCCAGTTTAACTCCACATACTGTTGTGTTGATGGACTTTATTGTCAAAATGTTCCTCTTACGGTTAAGAGTCGGTTAGTAGTCGACTCGGAAGAGTCGACTACTAACCGAACAGCTCCACAGACCTGCCCCCCCACTGCTAAAAATAAATCCTAAAGGAAACACTGACGTTAGCTTAGCGGTAGCCTGCAGGTGCTCTTTTCCAGACACCATGGCCACTGCTTGCGAAACGGAGAAACAACAGAACTGGAAAGTCCTCCTGCTTCCCTGAAGTCACCGGTGTGGCTACGTTTTGCCTTCCCCGTGACTGAGTTATGGAAACAAAACAACCAAGGTAAACCTGAAGCATGTGGGCTTTTTGTAAACTCTGAGAAAACTCAAACGGTTGTTGTAAAGTACCTTTCTGCCATCTAGTGGCTCCCTTTCAGAACGAAAAGTTAAAATCCAAAGTCAAATTGAATCGATTTGGAGAATTGTGACAACCCTTGGCGCTACGCTTCAAACTAAGTGCTTTTCGGACGGTTGAACAGCATCTGAAAAGCCATATATGTATATATATAGATGCACACTTCCTGCGGATATCATTATCTCTGATGGTTATCACGAGTAAACCATAAATCTGCTTGAGAGGGGGAAGACGTGCAGTAAAAATGGTCACAGGTTGCACTCGAACCCTGGACCTTCTGTGTCGAGCAATAAACCTCTATGTGCGCCTGGTCTACCAACTCAGCTAACCCGGCCACAATCATCACGTTTTAAACCTTTCTTCAGTATCGAAGTAATCCGGTGATAGTTGTCTGTATAATGATGGGTACTGCAAACAGTAGCTGCGTACAAAAAGTAAATAAATTATTCAAGTTACTCTGTAGCCTAGAAAAAGTTGTAGCCCACAGAATAACTCAGTAAATATCAGCATGTTAGCATGGTGCCAACAGATCCTTTACTTAAAGGTACAATAAGTACAGTTTTCCTAAAAAAACAAAACCATAATCCTTCTCAGTCATCACGTGTGACCTACTAGAAGTGTTTTCTAGGACTCTTTTCATTTTGCTGTGTTCAGGACGTTTCTAGGCCTCAACCTCTATAAACACGTAGCGACAATCGACCAGGTGCCAGACGGTAAGCACCCATCCAAGAGGAATTGTGAAAAAGCCCCGCAAATTTAGCGAGGCCAAAGGCACATACATAACTTACTTACCCTACTTATACCCGGAGCAGCGCAAAGCCAGACACAAGTGTCTTTGCTAGTTTAAGACCGACCCAGTTGTCAGTTTCCCGTCCAGCGCCCACGTCGTTTAAATAGCAAATGCACCTGCGCCCATCTGTGCGCCCATGGGCGTGCTGGTCTTACAGGGAGGTGTGTTCAGGTGCATTCTGGGCGTGCTGGTCTTACAGGGAGGTATGTTCAGGTGCATTCTGGGCGTGCTGGTCTTACAGGGAGGTATGTTCAGGTGCATTCTGGGCATGCTGGTCTTACAGGGAGGTATGTTCAGGTGCATTCTGGGTGTGCTGGTCTTACAGGGAGGTATGTTCAGGTGCATTCTGGGTGTGCTGGTCTTACAGGGAGGTATGTTCAGGTGCATTCTGGGCGTGCTGGTCTTACAGGGAGGTGTGTTCAGGTGCACTCTGGGCATGTTGCTATCTTGAGGCAGCGGGAAGTGATGGCACCATTGACCAACAAAAACCTGGTCTAAAGTCAATAACGCAGCATTTCATTGTTATTTTAACAGAGCATTAGTAAAATGCTCCTAGGCTCGTGCGCAGCGCGCGCACACTATGCTTGTTACACACACAGGGAGGCACAGCAGCACACACACATGCAGAAGATTACAAATGAAAATATTACAATGTGAAATAGTATTGTGTATATCTGTATATTTTATATTACATGTTATTATGGTTACTGGTGCTTTCACTTCATGCACGAGCAGATCAGTTTCTTTTCTCCTGCCTGCTCAGCAAATCCTCCATCATAACAGCAATGCTCCAAGGTCCAAACGCGCCTGGCTTTTAAAGAGAATGGGAGATGATCTCTGATTGGTTGATTGCATGTTACGCCCAAAACACACCTCTGATTAATGAAGACAGTAAGTACAACCCTTTTGAACCATGCGCCCGGCGCACGGACCCTTTTTCCCGCCGTCAAACTAGCAAAAGTGGATTCATACTAAACGCACCTGCGCCAGGCGCTTCAGGCCGTGCGCGTAGATCGTTGAAATAGGGCCCGTAGTGTTTGAGTGTTACAGCCAAGGGCGTAGTGTACGCAGGGGACATGCCCTCTGATTGATAGACTCATATAGATATGGACAATAGTAAAATAATATATAATAAAAATACATACAAAAATAAAGAGAGGCAAACTCATTTAAATATGGAATTATTAAGATCAGTGTTAGAATGAAATGGTGGCGTTAGAATGTGCGGATTGGGCCGAATTTCTAAATATCTGTCCGAACCTGGCCTGGCTCTGTTTTGGTATCCATGTCTTAGCCAGAGGCCACCAAATGTCTCCGGGGAGGCATGCACCCAAACCCCACTACACTAGTTAAATGTCAGCAGGTCTCCCATTGGGCGAGATGCAGCAGTAAAACAACATGGAACGGTTTATGGAAATGTCCGTGTTTCCATCAATCATAAATGAAATGAAGGCTAATTGGAATACGATTTGGGGAGACAAATGGGGGAGGATAAATCAATAAAAATCATTCTGAACAATCTGTCCCCCCTCACTTCAGAATCCGAATCAGCTTTATTGGCCAGGTTGGCGTAAACGGACTGTCCCCGAAGGGAAATTAGTTTTGGACTCTGTCCGTTCCACAGCTTCACAAAGACAACACAAAATACAGAAAATAAGCATCTCAACACAAACTCCCATGCAACACAAAACATGCTTTCATATACATTAGACAGGTACCTATATAAAATAGTAAGCACATTAGCTCCTCCTTTCATTGGCAGTTTCTAATTGAACGACCCTGTACGTATTGCACAACGGACATATTGCACAACCCAAATAGCCTACATATTGCACAACGGACATATTGCACAACCCAAATAGCCTACGTATTGCACAACGGACATATTGCACAACCGACATATTGCACAACCCAAATAGCCTACATATTGCACAACGGACATATTGCACAACCCAAATAGCCTACGTATTGCACAACGGACATATTGCACAACCCAAATAGCCTACATATTGCACAAATGATGATAATCTTTGCTCTCAAAGTACACACTTAACATAAAAGAATAAAAACAGAAAGGACAGTAAGAAATATAAAAAAATACTGTTAAGTATACAGTATATTAATACAATAAAAAAATGTATTAATATACTATAATATATATTAAAAAATAAAAAATATGCAATAACAATTGGAGAGCGGGAAGGAATGGTGCAATACCAGTATAGTCTGAGATTTAAGATGTAAATATAAATATAGTGCAAGGCAGTTCGGTGCAATGGTCCTATATTAATCACAGTATTGTAATTGTAAGATGGAAATATGCATGAGGTAGATGAGTGTTGACTTTGTTCAGTGTGAGGGTGGGGGCTATTTCTGAGCGTTCAACAGAGTGACTGCTTGGGTCAGTCTTTGTGTCGGTTATCTGTCTAATCTGTCCACCCTCACTTCTGAGATTACAGCGACGCCCCTGCTTACAGCTGACATTTTCTTTTCTTTTCAAATGAGCTTCCAGTGCTGCTGTGATCTCCCGACACACCAGGTTAGAAACAGCGTCCTGTCCAGAGTGCTAAGCTCTGCTCTGATTGGCTGCTTCAGTGAGGCAGAAACTCGTTAGGGCAGCAAACAAAAACGAGTGACGCTCTTTTTTTTCTTTTTTTTATCTGGTCTCTTAGCGACAGCTGAATTGATGAGTTTGTGTGTTACAGCCTGGCTGATCATTGACATGCTGATCATCTTCTCCTCCTTTTGAAGTCCGCTGATGTATTCTGTCCTGATGGACTGATGCCGGGAGCCTCGGAGAGTCGATGTCACTGAACCGAAATGATCCGCTGAGTCTTTACGGAGCTTTATAGTTTCAGCTCGTTGTTTTCACAGCTCGGGGTCACTCTCGGCGCTCTCATAGTGCCGTTCTCAGAGAAAAAGGCTGTAAAAACAAAGACGAAAAGTTGTTCAAGTTTATTTTTCTGATACGTTTTTAAGATTTTTATTGACACACTTGGAGACTGGCTGGTGAACATAGTGGGGATCGACCAAAACTGTTTTTTCAAGGCAGATACCAATTATTTGTAGTTAATTAAACCGGTAACCGATACGCATTTACAGTGAAAATGAAAATCTTTAAGTCAGAATTAAGATTTTAGAATGTTACAAACTCCAAAACACAAAACTGTGTTTGAATGATTTAAGCAATTATTTAAAGTGGCCATATTCTGCTCATTTTCAGGTTCATAATTGTATTTAGAGGTTGTATCAGAATAGGTTTACATGGTTTAATTTTCATAAATCATATTTTTGTTGTACTGAACATTGCTGCAGCTCCTCTTTTCACCCTGTGTTCAGGTCTCTGTTTTAGCTACAGAGTGAGACCTCTCACTGCTGGAACATCTTTGTTGGGAGTCGCACATGTGCAGTAGCTAGGTAAGGACTACTAGCCAGTCAGAAGCAGAGTATGAGGGCGTGCCCTGACAGTACCTAGGTAAGGACTACTAGCCAGTCAGAAGCAGAGTATGAGGGCGTGCCATGCTAGCAGCTAGGCGAGCATTATAACGTGTGTTGTGGGTGTGTGTGTGTGGGGGGGGGGCATTAAGTCAGACTCAGTGGTGAGTGAAACCGAAGCAGAGCGACAGACGCAGAGCTGTAGAGTGAATTCATTAACTTTATCGGTTATCAAATAAAACGCAGATACAGATCATCTGCAAACTACCAAAAAAAACAGCAACACAATTTATTACTTGAAAGAATCTGAATAAATGGTGTTTTGGTTAACCATATCTATGTTGTAGCTTATGAAAAGATGCAAATGATCTTTCTATATATAAGTCACCTACGTTACGAACACCGAGTTGTTCCCACATATCAAAGGCCGTGTCTAGACAAGGAGGAGGGAAGGAAGGGTTTGCTGCTATTGGCAACCAGAGTGAGATCGCTCTGAGTTTTAAGTTCTTTGATATCTGTTTCCAACAGGCACGACCTCGCATGGCTAACCTGGAAGACCCTCAACAGATTATGAGTGGAACAGGGGAGGTGCAAAGCACATATGAAAGCATGGAACCACCAGACAGAAGAGACATGCAGCTGTGAAGCAGTATAGAGAATGTCCCACCTACTGGAGTAGTGTAGCCCTCAGGACCTGGCCGAACCGACCCCATCAGCTGTGACCTGCGCTAGATATCGGCAGAACGATATCTGAAATTGCAACGGACTCGAAGAAGATCTGTTTCCAACTCCTTATTGTGTCATGTATTACCGGGTTGTGCTTGTAACATGTTCTTTTAAGAGGAATTGACAAAGTGGAGCATTAAGCAGCTAAAGAGACAGATATTGATGGTGGAGACCACAAACAGCTGAAAGAGCGAGAATATTGGACTCATATTCATCAGGTGACATAAACAGAAAGGCTCCTAATGAACCATTGTGTTGCTCTGTAATTGCAGGATGTGGAAATAATAGAAATAAGATGCAGTTGTTGCAGTTAATGGTGCTCTAAACGATGTCACGCGTTTTTTTAGGCTACAACATTTTATGTCACATACAGCAAACATCTCCTCACTATCTGCTAGCTGCCTGTCCCCTGAACACACTGTAAAAAACATCTCCTCACTATCTGCTAGCTGCCTGTCCCCTGAACACACTGTAAAAAAACATCTCACTATCTGCTAGATGCCTGTCCCCTGAACACACTGTAAAAAAACATCTCACTATCTGCTAGCTGCCTGTCCCCTGAACACACTGTAAAAAAACATCTCACTATCTGCTAGCTGCCTGTCCCCTGAACACACTGTAAAAAAACGCGGTCTCTGTAGACAGCCCAGGCTCCACAAAGCAACAAAAACAAACTGCGCCAACCTGCACCACCAAACATAACAAACAGTGTTCCAGCCAATAACCTACAAGAAGGATTAGGGGGTGGGGTTTGGGGGGGTTCGTGCACAGAAGGGAGGGGGAGGAGGGAGGGGCGAGCTAGCCTCCGTTTTGTTTGAAAATACTTCGAACGTCAACAAGAAGTGACGTCACCCAACATCGCTTAGAGCACCTTTAATGTAGACTAGTTTAAAAAGATGGGGTTGAGTTCAACACAGGTCTGAAAAGTGAAGCCAAAGCTGAAGCTCCTTTAAGCTGCATTCTCTGTAACTTCCAGCAGGGGGCGACTCCACCGGCTCCAAAAAGAAGTCTGTTTCTATAGAAGTCTATGAGAAAAATGAGCCTACTTCTCTCTTGATTTATTACCTCAGTAAACATTTTCATAATGTGTTTATGTTCTCAATAGCTAGTTTCAAGTCTTCTTCAACACAGCATGATGTTCATTTTATTCATGGTCACATTTATTTTAAAATAGAGGATAAAGCAGGGGATGCTTTAGGGGCGTGGCTACGTTAAAAATCTTAAGAGAGTTAAAATGAGCACAACCGTAAACATCCACAGCAGTTAATGCAACGTACACATGAATGCAGCAGGAATATTCATCCAGAAACATCAGACAGAAGAGGAAAACTCTGACAGGGAACATACAGCTGTTATTACTTAAGTAAATGTTTGAATGCACTTCAGAAACACTCATACAGGAAGTGTGTGTCAGGGGAAAGGAAGCTGGTTGGGTGTGTGTGTGCGAATCTATTCTTGGTGACTCCTTCCTGTTTGGGTGTGGCTTTACCACCCCGTATCTCTGATTGTAGTAAACAGTGTGTGTGTGTGTGTGTGTGTGTGTGTGTGCGTGCGTGTGTGTTTTTTGTGTGTCTCGAGGCGTGTTCCCATCAACACGCTCCGACATGCTCAGTTCCTCTCTGACTCTGCAGTATAGGTAACACACTCTCTCACACACACACACATTAATTGCCAATTTCCGCGCAAAATATGCAGGGCTTGCATGATTTCATAATCTCCGCATTTCCGTTGCAAAAAAGTCCCGTATATCTTAGCAGAAAGTTGAAAAATGTTGTGTTTACTTCACACAAGAGCAGCCGTTATGAAGTGACGTAATTACGCGACGTGAACATTATCGAAAAGCTGCAAACCTCACGATGAAGCCACGATGAAACCATCATTTTTACAAGTTCCCGCAATTTCATCCCATAACATTGCATAAATATCCCGCATATTCCATCGCATTTTTTAAGAAAACGTGCCGCATAATCAAGGATTTTTGCCCTCAACAATCACAAAAAAACTCCTCACATTTTTCTGGAAGGACTGTGAAGATCATCATATGTTTGTAGCGTCACTGTCCTGTGAGAACCACGTATCTCAAAAAAGATTAAAAATCTTTTCATGGTGTCAGAAAAACAGCTGATCCAAGAAGCTTTTTAAACACATAAAGAAACACGTCATCCTTCAGTTCATCACGAACACTCAACATCAGCACATCTGGAGAAACGTGGTTTTCACTGGACAGGAATGTTGAAGGGATGAAAAACTGTCATTTGAAAAGTAGCTAAAGCTGTCAGACAAATGTAGTGGAGTAAAAGGTACAATATTTACCGCAGTACACATATAAAGTAGCAGAACATGGAAATACTCAGGTAAAGTACAAGTAGCCTACAGGCTACCTTGAGTTTGAGTTAACAGTCGTCATTAGTGTTTCTACTCTGCAGGAAGCGGGAAGCAGCTGAGAGCGAGGCTGAAACGTCACAAGAAAAAAGAACGTAGAGCCAAAATGTGACGACGTTAGACCGAAACCGGATACAAAGTGTCGACCGCCTACAAAATAAAATCATAACATTAATGACGAAATTGTCAAAATAGATAGCAACAGTGAAGGAAATAGAAGTCAGTGTGGTTATTAGTTCGGTTTCTGACTGAGTGAACATGAAAACATCAGGAAGGCTTTTATTTTTTACATTTTGTGAGAAATTATTTTATTTTGTGTCTGTTGATAATATGAGCTCTGTTTTCACGTCACGGCTTGTACACCAATACTTTGATTTGAATATTTATATTATTTCAAGGTCACTGTAAGGCCTTTATTTTGAAAAATAACAACAACCCAATACTGGATATTTTTTAATTAGGGTCAATGTCTGATTTGAATTAATTTCCAGTCACTTTACCACCAATGTTCTCATTTTATGGATATTTTTTCTTCTTTTTTGTGCTTTGTACTGACAAATGATCATGAAACATTTCCCTTAGGGCCTTTATTCTGAAACACTGAGGCACAAGTTCTGGTGTGTATTGCATATCTTCAAAATATCTTCTAGTTTTATTGACAATATATATCGTAGATAAGCCTAGTGTACAATATACATAGACCTATTGACTCTGCTTCTAATAATCATGCCATTTACCTCTTTACCATGTAATTTGTCTCCAAATACTCTTTTATAGTTTCTATTTTTTTCTATTCTTATTTTAGTTTATGAACCTCTGTAACTATATACTTATCTGTATTTATTTCTGTTCTTTTGCTGCTGCAACAACCGAATTTCAATAAAGGTTTAGCTTGTCTTATTCTCTTTTATTTTGAAAGGATTGCCAGGAAGCGCCGACGTTCACCACGTCGAGCTTGACGTCAGCGCGCAGCGGCGGCAGGAGGGAGCGGCTCTGGTGGAGCGACATAGACCGACAGTGGAGGAGAGCGAGAGAGAGAGAGAGCGAGAGAGAGAGAGCAGCGGAGCGGACGGGTGGATGATTGTGAGTACCGCTTCCTTTCTCTCTTTTCCTTTTTTTTTTCTTCCCTTTTCTTTTCTTTCTTCCCTCCATCATGTAGATGTAGCTTCACCCGGGACGGACCGGGTCAGATCGTGACGGGAGTGGGGCAGGCCGGTGCCGTGCCGAGCTGGGCTCGGTTTGCGGAAGCGACCGGCGGACAGACAGACAGGATCTCCGTTAATGATAATGTTGATATTAGACACAGACAAGACAGCCGAAGGAACAACATGGCGGCTTTTTGTCTGTCCGTCTTTACGCCCGCAAAGATCTGTGCGTTCCAGCTTGCAGTTTGTCTCCGGCTCCTCCAGCAGACAGCGGGGCCTGTCGCCAGAGCTGGCCGGGTGTGGAGCGTTCTGAGGCGGCCACAGAGCTGCGGAACTCCCGCTGCTCTGCTCGAGAAAAAAAGAGAGGAAGTAACTTATTGCAGACTGCGGAGTTGGGGAGTTTGGAGGAACCTGTCTGCCTCTCTGCCTGTCTGTCTGTCTACCTGTCTGTCTGACTGTAGTGTATAGACAAGGCTTGGTGTTATACTCTGCTGTCAGCAACAAACACACACACACACACACACACACACACACACACACTTAGTATTGACAGGCCCCACCTAGTTCTGGTTGACTAAGGGATCTGTGTGTTTGTGTGTCCATCTTTCTTCGCCACTAACTTTACTTTAGTAGATTAACATCATGCTGCATTCGGAGCCTGTTGGAAAAAGCAGAACTACACAATCATTATGTTTATATTGTGAAGTGTGACTATACACTTTCCACTTTCATTCCTATCTATATTCTGAAGCTTTTTACGTCGACAAAATTAAAAGCAAGAATTTTGAACCTGGAGTTATCCAATGTTTACATTTCTGTTCTGATTTAATAAGATAATGCTTCATTTCATTGCCTCATTTCAGAGAACTTGTTATACAAAAAATATTTGTCTTGATGTGAGTAATCAACCGGGGTAGTTTAACGGTAATATCTGTAGGTAAAATATGTTCCTAGTGTTTTGATTTAACGTTTTAGTTGCTTAGCTAAAAATGCCAAAAATGATCTGGTTCCAGCTTTTTAAATGTGGGAATTTGCTGCTTTTCTTTGTCTTATATGATAGAAATATCAAGATTTTGGGGGTTTTGAACTGTTGGTCAGATTGGTCACACTATTTTCTCACTCGGCAGATATTTAGATAATGAAAATAATCACTAGTTGCAGCCCTAACAAAGACATTTTGAAGATAAGAAATCAATAATTATTATTGTTATTATTATTATTATTATTATTATACTTGCTTTTAACTCCGCGTACGTAAGGTGGCTGCCAAGCGTATCCTGCGTTTCTTTGGAGCGTAGGTTGTTCATGTCTTCCGAAATTAACGCTACGCGTCCGCAAGATGCAATTCAGCACGTGAACGTGGGGCCAGCATATCATCTGACAGGCAGGTCAGCAGCTGTTCCACACTTAGAGGAATATCTTCCGGTGTCGGCCGGGGACGATACGGCTCTGATCTGCCCCCTAGTGGATCCACGTTTAACCCTCCAGGTACACGCAAAGTACGCACGCAAGTATGTAAACAATGCCAATCACGTCGTCGCCGCTTGTCTACGCGTACGCATTGTTAAAAAGATTCAAGATACAAGATTCCCTTTCTTGTCTTTCAGCAAAACAGGAAGTTTACAGGGTAATACATAGAGCTCTATGAATATATATAACAACAGAATAAATCATTTCCAGCAGAATATTTGTCCGTGTGACTATATGATGTATTGCACTTGTACATTTGTAAATAGTAAAGCCCAGTTTAGAGGTGTTTAGTAGTCTGATAGCAGCGCCTTAAGGGTTAATGCCCGACGAGGAGTCCATTGTCAGGTATTAATGGACGACGGCGAGGAGTGAACTGTCCGACGCACAGACTCCGCTAGTCCTGCACGATAAATCGTTATAAAATCAAGATCTCGATTCACCCCTGTTCGCGATTTAATTTTTAAATGACTTCGATTTTTTCTTTTTTTTTTTTCCTTCAATTAATTTATTGAAAGCATTTGACATTGACATGTTGTAAAGACATGTTCCAGGAGTCCAGATAGAGCCTGTATCGGGGCCATATTTAGTCCAGATAGAGCCTGTATCGGGGCCATATTTAGTCCAGATAGAGCCTGTATCAGGGCCATATTTAGTCCAGATAGAGCCTGTATCAGGGCCATATTTAGTCCAGATAGAGCCTGTATCGGGACCATATTTAGTCCAGATAGAGCCTGTATCGGGACCATATTTAGTCCAGATAGAGCCTGTATCGGGGCCATCTTTAGTCCAGATAGAGCCTGTATCGGGGCCATCTTTAGTCCAGATAGAGCCTGTATCGGGGCCATCTTTAGTCCAGATAGAGCCTGTATCGGGGCCATCTTTAGTCCAGATAGAGCCTGTATCGGGGCCATCTTTAGTCCAGATAGAGCCTGTATCGGGGCCCATCTTTAGTCCAGATAGAGCCTGTATCGGGGCCATCTTTAGTCCAGATAGAGCCTGTATCGGGACCATATTTAGTCCAGATAGAGCCTGTATCGGGGCCATATTTAGTCCAGATAGAGCCTGTATCGGGGCCATATTTAGTCCAGATAGAGCCTGTATCGGGGCCATATTTAGTCCAGATAGAGCCTGTATCGGGACCATATTTAGTCCAGATAGAGCCTGTATCAGGGCCATATTTAGTCAAGATAGAGCCTGTATCAGGGGCCATATTTAGTCAAGATAGAGCCTGTATCGGGACCATATTTAGTCCAGATAGAGCCTGTATCAGGACCATATTTAGTCAAGATAGAGCCTGTATCAGGGCAATATTTAGTTCAGATTGAGCCTGTATCGGGGCCATATTTAGTCCAGATAGAGCCTGTATCGGGGCCATATTTAGTCCAGATAGAGTCTGTATCAGGGCCATATTTAGTCCAGATAGAGCCTGTATCAGGGCCATATTTAGTTCAATGTGTTATATGTCACTATTTTTGGTAGCCTACTGTACTTAAATGGCCAGTATGTACTGTATGTGCAATGTGCTATAGGTGCCAGTTAGTTTTGTTTTGTCATGGTTCATGTGTGCAATAAACATTACTCTTCAATTCTAAGCTAAAAAATCGTGATTCATATTTTTCCCCGAATCTTGCAGGCCTAGCCACCGCCGAAGGTCACCAGTACCTGACAGTGGACCCCTCGAAGGGCATTAACCTGCTTATACCGTGATCACTTGACAAATCTTTTTTTTTTAACCACTAATTTATATTTTAATGCGTTTTACAATCGAAATCTAAAGTTAGTCCAAACAATAACTCCGTTTCCCTGGTTATGCCTGGGGTTTGACTAATACCTGGAACAATCATTCCCATCCCATAAGGTTCTTATGCAACGCAAACGTTGTTCACTCCTTCAGTAAATAGGACAGGCCTTAGATACAACTTGCCACGCTTAGCAACGGGTGATATTTATAGTCCGCTTAGCCCAGACAGCTACGAGCCAGAAAGCTAACGCTAAGCTAGCAAGATTCAAAGTCAATAGCATCGTGTACGGTTGGCAATCGGTAAATATAATTTGACAGTATGTTTAACACCAAGACAAGCTAGCTATCAGCCATGTCATGGTCCCCAAATCAAGATTTTCACCAACAATTCCCGCCATGTGTACTGTCGGCTGCAGCCTGAACAGCGACCAGGATGTGAGCTAACGTTATTAATAACGTGTAACTTACTTTGTGCAGCTTGTGTGTTAGCGCCATCCCAAACAGTGCTGGAAATGACATTCACATTTTCTTTTTCTTTGAGGCTACATTTACATTACGTTTACATTACGATTTGGTTAAAAAACAAATATATTTTTCGACGTTTCTCCCTCTCATTCCCCATGCTCTGGCGTTTTCCCCCCCTCATTCTCCCTGCTCTGGCGTTTCCCCCTCTCATTCCCCCTGCTCTGGCATCCCCCCCCCCTCATTCTCCCTGCTCTGGCGTTTCACCCTCTCATTCTCCCTGCTCTGGCGTTTTCCCCCCCTCATTCTCCCTGCTCTGGCGTTTCCCCCTCTCATTCCCCCTGCTCTGGCATCCCCCCCCCCTCATTCTCCCTGCTCTGGCGTTTCACCCTCTCATTCTCCCTGCTCTGGCGTTTCCCCCTCTCATTCCCCCTGCTCTGGCGTTTCTCCCTCTCATTCCCCCTGCTCTGGCGTTTTCCCCCCCTCATTCCCCCTGCTCTGGCATCCCCCCCCTCTCATTCCCCCTGCTCTGGTGTTTCCCTCCCCCTCTCATTCCCCCTGCTCTGGCATTTCCCCCTCTCATTCTCCCTGCTCTGGCATCCCCCCCCCCTCATTCCCCCTGCTCTGGCATTCCCTCCCCCCCCTCATTCCCCCCTGCTCTGGCGTTTCCCCCTCTCATTCCCCCTGCTCTGGCGTTTCCCCCCCCTCATTCCCCCTGCTCTGGCATTCCCCCTGCTCTGGCATTATGATAGGTTGAGTGTAACTGGCTACCAAATTGGGAGTAAGGGGGATAAAAGCTGATACAAATTTATGAAAAAGGAAATGTGGGAACATAGGGCTGTGGGACCATAAAGCTGTAAGAATATAGGGCTGTAAGAACATAGGGCTGTGGGACCATAAAGCTGTAAGAACATAGGGCTGTGGGAGCATAGGGCTGTGGGAGCATAGGGCTGTGGGAACATAGGGCTGTGGGAACATAGGGCTGTGGGAACATAGGGCTGTAAGAACATTGGGCTGTGGGAACATAGGGCTGTGGGAACATAGGAATGTGGGAACATAGGAATGTGGGACCATAGGAATGTGGGACCATACGGCTGTAAGAACATAGGGCTGTGGGAACATAGGGCTGTGGGAACATAAGAATGTGGGAACATAGGCACGCTCCCGGCGAGTCAAGCCGGACGCCCTGATTTGCATAATGTTGCCTCGATTCAGCTTTATGTAAATGAGGAGCGGGCAACTCGACGCCCAGTTACTCGAAACTCGCCACGACGCTACCGGAATGCACTGCCCGGCTGCTCACATAGGCAATGAATGGTGAGCTGCCAGTGGACACGTTCCATCAGGCAGAGCCGTACATACGAGAAGTCAAGATTTCAAGGAGAACAAGCCCATACAGAGCCTGGACGAGCAAGCTGCTGAAAATCACTGCAGACTGTCTTCACCCTCTCTTTCCTCAATATGAACTTCTGCCATCAGGGAGAAGATTCCGCATGCCGAGATGTAAAACAAACAGACTAAAGTTACCATTTATCCCAACGTCCATCAAGCTGCTGAACTCCCCATAGTAAATCTTAGCACAGCAGAGCAAAAGTGCAATAAATACACTGGCACTTTTTGCACTTTGCACTCTAATCCTTACAGTCACTTTTTAAGACGTCGTATTGTCTGTACAGTCTTATTGACGTGTCCTCCTTTTATGTCCTAAGATGCTCCGTTGATCTTATGATCTTTATGTTTTTATGTTGATTTCAGAATGGTTTTTCTGTTGCTTGTTTATGTTGTGAAGCAACAGATTGTAGCACTATATTCCCAAGACAAAATTCCCAATAGAAACAATAAAGTGTATCCTATTCTCTTCTAATTAATTTCCCCTGCGTCGGCCTCGCCTGCTGCTGCTTCAGGTTGGTGACTTCCTGCGATTCCTTGAACCTGCCTGGACTTGTCGCATCAAACTGAGCAGAGACGTAGTGAGGCGGGCCGCTCAGACCTCCAGGCGCTGAAATCCAACTCTGGTGATGCGTTCACTTACACCTGGACAGCTCAAACTCCACCTACTGGCTTCATGCGTCCTAAGCATCAGGGATATAGTCCAGATAGTAGAGCTGTTAACCCTCCTGATCCATTTTCACAAAGTTTCCATATCAGAAATTTGGGTTTCTTTTAAACCAAATTGTCAAAAAAAAAAATAACGTGGATGGTTCCTTACAGCGCAGAACAGTAAATAATCAGTTCTCTACTTTCATTGAATTTGGGTGTTTTTATTTCATTTTATAGCATTTGAAAAAAAGAAAAGATAAAAGAACATTAAAAAAAAGTGACAAAAATGTCAAAAAAGTGCAGAAAAAATCGGCAAAAAGTGACAAAACCGTTGGGGAAAGCGACAAAAGTGTCGAAAAAGACGACCCAAATGTTGAAAATGTTGACCCAGAAAACCAAAAAAGTAGTCGACGGGAAGACAACACAAGGGTTAAACATATAAACACATCCTAGTAGCAGTTCCGTCTAATGGAAATGAATGCTTGTGTCAACTCGACTTTATGGTACTAATATTATATTTAAATATTTATTTGATTTCTGTGTCAGTTGGCCCATCCTGTTTGGGATTACAAGACACCACTATTTAACGGACATCTTCCGGTCTCGCATAAACAAATCATGGAAAAAATTCAAGAAGTAGGTAGGTAGGTAGAAAGGTAGGGTAGGTAGGGTAGATTGATGGGTAGGTGGGTAGATTGATAGGGTGGGTAGGGTAGATTGATGGGTAGGGTGGGTAGATTGATGGGTAGGGTAGGGTAGATTGATAGGTAGGTGGGTGGGTGGGTAGGTAGGTAGGTGATGGGTAGGGTGGGTAGATGGGTAGGGTGGGTGGGTAGGGTGGGTGGGTAGGTAGGGTGGGTGAGGTGGGTAGGTAGGTGGGTGGGTAGGTGGGTAGGGTAGGGTGGGTAGGTGGGTAGGGTAGGTGGGTAGATTGATAGGGTGGGTAGGGTAGGGTAGATTGATGGGTAGGTAGGGTAGGGTGGGTAGGTGGGTGGGTAGGGTGGGTAGGTAGGGTAGGGTAGATTGATGGGTAGGGTAGGTAGGGTAGGGTAGGTGGGTAGGTGGGTGGGTGGGTGGGTAGGGTAGGTGGGTGGGTAGGGTAGGTGGATGGGTGGGTAGGTGGGTAGGGTAGGGTAGGGTGGGTAGGTGATGGGTAGGTGGGTAGATTGATGGGTAGGTGGGTGGGTAGGGTAGGGTAGGTAGATAGGTAGGTAGGTGGGTAGGTGGGTGGGTAGGGTGGGTAGATTGATGGGTGGGTAGGGTAGATGGGTGGGTGGGTAGATTGATGGGTGGGTGGGTAGATGGGTGGGTAGGTGGGTAGATTGATGGGTAGGTGGGTAGATGAGGTGGGTAGGTAGATTGATAGGGTAGGGTGGGTAGATTGATGGGTGGGTAGGTGGGTAGGTGGGTGGGTAGGGTAGGGTGGGTGGGTAGATTGATGGGTAGGGTGAGGTAGGGTAGGGTAGATTGGGTAGGGTGGGTGGGATGGGATGGGTGGGTAGGTAGGTAGATAGATGGGTGGGTGGGTAGGTGGGTGGGTAGGTAGGTGGGTAGGTAGGTGGGTAGGGTGGGTAGGTAGGTAGGTGGGTGGGTAGGGTAGGTGGGTAGGTAGGGTGGGTAGGGTAGATTGATGGGATAGGTGGGTAGGGTGGGTAGATTGATGGGTAGGGTAGGGTAGAAGGTAGGTAGGTAGGTAGATTGATGGGTGGGTAGGTAGGTTGATAGGGTAGGTAGGGTGGGTAGGTGGGTAGGTAGGGTAGATTGATAGGGTGGGTAGGTAGGTAGATGGGTAGGTAGGTGGGTAGGGTAGATTGATGGGTAGGGTAGGTGGGTAGGTAGATTGATGGGTAGGTAGATTGATAGGTAGGTAGGTAGGTAGATTTTTATTGATCCCAAAAAATGGGAAATAACAGTGTTGCAGCAGCAAAATATCAGACACACAGCACACATACAGAGTAAACATTAAATAATAGGAAACAATATACATGAAATAATAATGAGAATACTACACAAGCAATATTTAAAATATATATATGATTTGGAAATAAAATGGACAACTGTTTGACTAGTAATGATAGGATGTAGATATACCTATTGTGCAAGGTGCATTCAGTGCAGTTGTGTGGGTAACATCTCTACCAGTATACAATAACAATAATAACAGAAAAAGATCAAAACAAACATGTCTACAGATCATCTCGGTGAAAGGCTTTTTTTCCTCTTCTGCCAGGCTTTAACTAACTCGCAGCTAATTGATATAATCTCACATGTGAACAGCTCATTCTTTGAGCAACTAATTATAGAGATGTATTGAAAGTATAGATAGAAGTTTGTGTTCATCATTGTTTGTCATTTTTTTTCCTTTCTGTAGTAGCTGAATACAAACTGGTTCAATCATTATCAAACACTATGAATATATGATATTGGATTTTGCAGTGGTGGAAGAAGTACTCGCATCTTTTACTAAAAAAAAAGAAAACGAGATCACAAAACGAAACCAGAGGCATGAGAGGCACGTTCAGTCACACAACGGTGTAAAACGATGCTGAGCGCTGCACGCACAGCACAGCGTTTCAGTTTAAGTAAACGTTTTGCTATGCTTTGTCGGGGCTGAACGCAGCCCTGGTCGACTACCGATGAAACTAGAATTCTGGGTAAAATAACTCTAGAGAGAGATGTTAATGATTTGGTCTTACACACACACACACACACACACACACACACACATATATATATATATATATATATATATATATATATATATATATATATATATATATATATATATATATATATACAGAGAGCGTCTCATCTCTGTTAATAAGGGTCTGCCAGTGTGTGTGCGTGCGTGCGCATGCAATGCGAGGCATTACTGGTATGCACACACACACACACACACACACACACACACACACACACACACACACGAGGGTGCATAGCGACAGTAACCAGGAAGGATTCCACAGTTGTGACATCACCACCAGCTGTGTGTGTGTTCACGGGACCTCTCTCAGTTGTTATGAACACACCCAGATGCATGCTGGGTAATTATGACCTCCCAGTGAGAGGGAGGAAACCTTCATCTGTGTGTGTGTTTGTTTGTGTGTAATTGATAGTTTAGCAGCCCCAGGTGCTCTGTAATAATGCTGCTTTGTGATTGGCTGCTGTGAAATGTAACCTCTCTCTCTGTGTGTCTCTCTCTCTCTCTCTCTCTCTATTTCTCTCTCTGTCTCTCTCTCTCTGTGTCTCTCTCTCTCTCTCTCTCTCTCTCTCTCTCTCTCTCTCTCTCTCTCTCTCTCTATTTCTCTCTCTGTCTCTCTCTCTCTGTGTGTGTGTCTCTCTCTCTGTCTCTCTGTCTCTCTCTGTCTATTTCTCTCTCTCTCTCTCTCTCTCTGTGTCTGTGTGTCTGTGTGTGTCTCTCTCTTTCTATTTCTCTCTCTGTGTCTCTCTCTCTCTCTCTCTCTGTGTGTGTCTCTCTCTCTCTCTCTCTCTTTCTATTTCTCTCTCTGTCTCTCTCTCTCTCTCTCTGTGTCTCTGTGTGTCTCTCACCCAGCAGACAGACAGTCAGGATGCGTGAATACAAACTGGTTGTTTTAGGATCAGGAGGAGTCGGCAAGTCAGCTCTGGTAAGTTATTAAACCCATTTGACTCTTTCTACTCAGGTGTTTCTTTTAGAGCTGCAAAGCTGAATCGGTTCGTTGTCGACTATTAAATGAATCGCCAACTATTTTTGATAGTCGATTAATTGGTTCGAGTCAGTTTTTACAAAGAAAAGGTAAAGTATGTTCTAGTTTCTTCTCTCCTCGTTGCTCTCAGTATGCTTTAAGAGAAATAGACCTTCAGCTAGAAAACAGGACTAGAACTGCCTTTTCATGAACAACAGCAACAACAAAAATGATATCATCGGTTTATTTTTTCGTTATTCTAGTTTCAAAATAAAACGTCTCAAACGTACACTCAACAAACACTCATCTACTGCCGCTCAGACACTTGCTCAGCTCTTGAGGAATAATTCAAAAACCGTGAGTCCTGTCGCAAAGAGAGTAATATCGGGTCGGAGAGGACAAGTGTCCTCACGTTGCGATGTATGAATTGTGTTTGAGGCTTTAAACCCAAACTCGCCCGATGCCGATAAAAGTGCATCAAAAATCTGCCTTTTTTATTTGTCGCAACATTCGTTCACTCAAAATTCCCCATCAGATGAAAACGGATGCAGACTGATGTCACTCTTTCACACACACACACACACACACACACACACACACACACACACACACACAGTCACTACAATGAAGTGCTTTACTCCAGATGATATAATGGAGATGTGTCAGTGTGTCACATTATTTCCATTCTAATGACTTTCAATGGAGACCAGAACAGAGCACCATTAACATTGCTGGCCTACTTATCTTTATCTCACTGCCTGTCTCTCTCTCTGTCTCTCTCTCTGTCTGTCCGTCTCGCTTTCTCTCTGTCTTACTGTCTGTCTCTCTGTCTGTCTGCCTGTATCTCTGTCTGTCTTGCTGTCTGTCTGTATCTCTGTTTGTATGTCTCTCTGTCTGTCTGTCTGTCTGTCTCTCTCTCTGTCTCTCTCTCTGTCTGTCTCTCTCCAGACTGTCCAGTTTGTTCAGGGAATCTTTGTGGAGAAGTACGACCCCACGATAGAGGATTCCTACAGGAAGGTAAGACAGCTTCAGCCTGTCCGTCTCTCCTCCCCGTCTGTCCGTCTGTATGTCGGTGCGAGTGATGTGAGACAGTTTGTGGTCACTAGTTCCCAGGGGCTAATGGGACGGACTGAAGGCTAATGAGATGATGAAGAAGAGGATGAAGATGGACCAGAAGCAGAAAGAGGCCAAAAAAAAGGAAGAAGAAAGAGAGGAAGGGAAATGATCAGAAGGGGAATAAAGAGAAGCATTAGAAAAATGATAACAGGAGTAAATGTAGATAAAAGGAGGATATGGAAGCTTATTTCTGCCAAGAATGGAGAACAAATAGATCAAAAGGTTATGATGAAAATAAGAAATGTGCATGAAAATGAGGAGCAAATATGTCAAAATGATTAAATAAGTTAAATATTTGAGATATTCAGTCAAAATGAGATAAGTATACATTTTTAAATCAAAAGTCAATTATTCTCATCATTATCATTATTCAAAATTATGAGAAAGTAAGTAAATGTTCAGTTCAATGTTCCTTTAGTTTCACTCTCTTGTTTCCACCCAGCTTTTCATAGGCACACATGTTGCTTTGGGTTTTTAGATGAATTCCTCTCCAAATTATAAATTGATGCATGATGGTACTAGGGGTGCATGATATATATCGACTCAATATCGTTATCGCGATATCACGTTGCGCAATATTAATAGAAAGTGTCGCGATAAGTATGCAATATTATGTTTATATTGTGGAGCGCTGCGTCCCGTCCGTTGGCTGGGTGGCTTAGTCGTGTTTGATGTAGAGCTTGAAACGCTGTAATGATCATTTCAGTGGCCAGTTACCGTGGTTACCGTGCCACTTACACACGTTAGTGCACGTCAGTGCACGGGGCCACTACGTGACAAACCCTATGGAGCGGACCACGTGTGTTCATATTTCATCAGAGTGAAGAAATAGAGACAACTAAACAGAACCAATCAGAGAAGAGAAAGAGAAGTTATATCCTGTTATCTTTATTTATATATTATATACTGTCCAACCAGTAGAACATGTCCTGTTCTCTTTATTTATATATTATATACTGTCCAACCAGTAGAACATGTCCTGTTCTCTTTATTTATATATTATATACTGTCCAACCAGTAGAACATGTCCTGTTCTCTTTATTTATATATTATATACTGTCCAACCAGTAGAACATGTCCTGTTCTGTAGATATGGTCCTTATTTATATATTCATGTTGGACCAGTCCAATATGACCGTCAGTTGAAATTAACCTTGTGTTGTAAGAAAACTTGTTTAATTAGTTATGAATCTATTTTGATGCGTTTTTTGGGAACTTTTGTAATTTTACATATGTTTAAAAATATCGAAATTAATATTGATATCACATTTTGTCAACATCGTGCAGCCCTAGATGGTACGGACTAGGGGCTTTACTGCAAAGCCGTAGCATGATCAGCAGGGCCACCCGAAATCTGCGGGCGCAGACTTCTGCAGAATTTTAAACAAATTAAAAAATAGAAAAGGATGTTAACACATCTCCACCCATTCCAGAGATTTTCTTTCTGGATCACAGCTAAAAACCTGCTTATATTTCATTTGGGTCTAACCATCAGATACGGGACAAATCCTGTGAGGCTGTGCTTTGAGCTAAATGCTAACATGCTGATGTTTAGCAGGTGTAGCCAAAATATCCCGGATACAGGCGCTGCCATCTTGTAATTTTGGAGCCAGAGTATGCACAGTATTGATCGGGCGGTGGAGCCGTGGTGTCAAAGTCCCGCCCATAAATCCGTCCGACCAATCGCGAGTCAATCACAGCTGTCAATCATTGTGTTTCACCTGGTTTTTATCGCATCAAAAACCAACTTTTCAGAAGAATGAACACTTGAACAAAGATCAGCGCGATCAGAACTACCTAAAATGACAGAAACCATCTTTGGGAGAAATTTATTTTACGTATGTTTAGATTTTTTGGTTTGGCCCATGTCCCATCTGCTAACATGGAGGGGTTGAACATTTGAGGGGAAGTCTTCAGGTTTCCAGTGACATTTATTGTGAAATTTTGGCAAATAGTTTGTTTGTAAAGTTTTGGTTATGTACTGAGGACTCTGTCTCTCTCTCTGTGTCTCATTCCAGCAAGTCGAGGTCGATGGACAGCAGTGTATGTTGGAGATCCTGGACACAGCAGGAACAGTAAGATCTGTCTGTCTGTCTGTCTGTCTGTCTGTCTGTCTGTGAACATACTGGCAACGTTTGTGACTTTCTTTCTGTTTCCCTGACCACCCGTTTGTCTCCCTGACCACCCGTCTGTCTCCCTGACCACCCGTCTATCTCCCTGACCACCCGTCTATCTCCCTGACCACCCGTCTGTCTCCCTGACCACCCGTCTGTCTCCCTGACCACCCGTCTGTCTCCCTGACCACCCGTCTGTCTCCCTGACCACCCGTTTGACTCCCTGACCACCCTTCTCTCTCCCTGACCACCCTTCTCTCTCCCTGACCACCCGTCTGTCTCCCTGACCACCCTTCTATCTCCTTAACCACCCGTCTGTCTTCGTGACCACCCGTCTGTCTCCCTAACCACCCTTCTATCTCACTGACCTGTCTGTCTGTCTGTCTGCAGGAGCAGTTCACGGCGATGCGCGATCTGTACATGAAGAACGGTCAGGGCTTCGCTCTGGTTTACTCCATCACGGCTCAGTCGACTTTCAACGACCTGCAGGACCTCCGAGAGCAGATCCTCAGAGTGAAGGACACCGAGGACGTACGACACACCTAAACACACAAACACACACACCTAAACACACACACACACACACACACATTAGAAACATCCTCATGATAAGCATATCCTCACATTTGGATATGGAATGTTTGGCACTTCTGCTTGATAAATGACTTAAGTAATTAATGGATTAAGTGTTGTTGATCAATTGTCTTTCAATCATCTATTTGATTGATTGACTAGCACTAGAGTTGAACTAGTTATTTGGGGGAAATAAAGATCTCCAAACCTTTCAACCACTTTGAAGTAATTGGGCTGAAAATGGTTCCTTGGTTCAGAGGGTTTGATACGATGTAAATGGTGACATCTGCTGGTCAACCCTTGGTACTGCATGTATCTGTGAAACCTCATAATGGAGCACTGACTCAAAATGCAGCTAAAGCCACTGGTCTTATCCATGAAAGTGACTTTTAAAACAGAGTACACAGCTCTGCTTTTGAATATTATGGACCCATCTTGCTGCAGTAGAGACAGAGTGCACTGCGTTTGACTCTGAAAGCCACGCCCACCGAAGGGGAAAACGACTCCCCGCTCTCCATTGACTTTGTATTGTGTAAAGGTTTCCTCCTCGTCAATTCCGTCTGCTACCAAACAACAGAAAAGTGCTGCTTTGTGGTGTGATGCACTGCCAACAATGTAAATAACCCATAAGTAAACTTAAGTTTTTATAAGCTGCCGACCCGAAAAACTGAGCTTTTATGAAGACAAAAGTGAACACAGGGTTGAGGAATCAGCAGGAAGAATGGAAAGACACTAAGCTAACCGATGTTATGTTTGCAGCAAGCATTTTGTTATCAAGTCAAATATCCAAATGTCAGTTTTAGGCTAACTATACTTCTGTAGGTTAAGGTAACACACGTAACATCGGACATAATGTTAGCTTAGTGTCAGGATCCCACAGTCTCCCCATTCTGCTGACTCCTCACGTCTGTATCCACTTTTGTCTTCATAAAAGCTCCGTTTTTCGGGTTGGCAGCTTATAAAAACTTAAGTTCTAGGTTCTTTACATTGTTGGTAGTGCATCCCACCACACCGCAGCTTTTAGGCATTTTTTGGTTTGCTAGCAGATGGAACTGACGAGGAGGAACCTTCACGCAATACAAGTCAATGGAGAGTGGATGGTTGTTTTCCCCTCCGGTAGGGGGCGAGATTTAAATGCTTTTACTTTGAAAGGTACTAGGGGTGCACCGAATCCAGATTTTTCGGGTTCGGCCTAATACCGAATCCACTGGTTAAGATTCTGCCGAATCCGAAAGCTAATACCAATCCTCCTCCCATCCTCAGTCCATTAACACAGTAAACACATTAATGAAGTAAACAACGTCCACAGCAGTGTATTGTTGTGACTGTCCTTCCTTTGCCGTACCTGAAGTTGCTGCATTCTGGCTGCTGTCTGTAGATTCCTTCATGCTCAGCTCGTATTCTTCCAGATGTTTCATACCAGATGTTGTAACAGCGGTGATGTTGTGTATTGTTTAGGGTCCTCGCCACCACCAGACTAATCAGCATTGCAGATTGAACATGTAGCTGGACTTGAATGGCCTTCTTTTGACTGAAAGTACTGCCAAACAACACTTTTTCTGCTCACCAGTTCCATTTCCACTTCCTCTCAGCCTGCTGCATTGAACGCTCCACCTACGTAAACACCTTCCCGTAATCAACGGCGCCGTCATTACGTCGACCAGCGTAGCGCGCGCAGTGCAAGCGTAGGGTTCAGCAGAAACCCAACCCCGTCAAAATGCCCAATATTCAGCCGAATCGAAGCCGAATCCTGGATTCGGTGCATCCCTGGTCAATACTCTGTTAACATTGCTAAGCTTATTGAATTCTCAACACGTCGAAAATGCAAACTTAATTAATTGTGTTGTTCATGTGAATGTGAATGTGAATACTGGGTGTGGCGTTGCAGGTTCCCATGATCCTGGTTGGAAATAAGTGCGACCTGGAGGTGGAGCGTGTGGTGGCCAAAGAGTCGGGCATCGGCCTCGCCCGCCAGTGGAACTCCTGCGCCTTCCTGGAGACCTCGGCCAAGAGCAAGATCAACGTCAACGAGGTGACCACACACACACACACACACTTTGTTTACATATACATTAGAGGTCTCCAGGCAATTCACAGGTTACGACTTACCCGGTACCCGAGTTGTGCCAGCTCTGAATTATTATTATTATTATTATTATTATTGTTATCATCATCTAGTTTGGTCAAGGTTAGACAGATTTTTTTTGTCTTGGGTTTGTGTGTTAATGTTTTCTATACATTTGGGATTTGTTGGGTCTCTGTCAATTATAGAGTGTGATCTAGAACTAATCCATCTAAAAAGTGTCCTGAGATAACGTTAAAGATTATGATTTGCATTGAATTGAGTACCCGAGTAGATCTGAGCGGACTCTTTATTAGCTCAAGCAAAGGTTTGTTAATTGGTGACGCATTACGCTGATGCCAGTGTTCCTTATCGGGCTGACCCCATTTAGGATCGGGTCTAATGCCGATCTTCTAACGTTTAGACGTCCTTGAGCTCCAGCACAGTCTTTGCTTGTTAGCCATTTGACAATTGCTCGTTGCTTATACGCAACCAAATAGTCAATACTTAATGGTTCACAGTACAAAAAAACTTAGTTTTTTTTCCTTTCACTTTAGATATTTATCCCAAAATATTGATGTATGTGTGTGTCTGTGTGTGTGTGTGTGTGTGTGTGTATATAGATCTTCTATGACCTTGTGCGTCAGATTAACAGGAAGAGTCCAGTTCAAGGGAAAGCTCGCAAAAAGTCCAACTGTCAACTTCTCTAATAACCGGTAACTCCTAAAATATACACATCTAACACACACACACACACACACACACACACACACACAATTGTACAAACTTTTAATTGTTCTTCTCTCTCTCCAGTTTTCTGCTCACCTGACCGACAACCAACCAACCAACCAACCAACCAACCAACCAATCACAGGATATCTTCCAGCTGGCCACGCCCCTTTAACACACCCACGTCATCATCAACATCAGCCACCTCTGACCTCTGTTCCCGTGACGACCACATCTCCTGTCCCCTCACCACACATTTAAACAGAGACTGTTGCCTTGGAAACATTAAAACTAAACATCAAAAGACTGCAGCGGCGATGATGATGATGACGACGACGATGAAGATTTTGATTCTGCTGTTGCAGAAATGGGGGGCTTTCCAAACAACTGCTCTCATGCTCTCTGCTATAGGCCAATTTTTGCGCTGGGGAGTGGCCATTTGCTTTTACTTTTAAATGTGTCTTTCCTTTCTTTTTCCATATTTTCCAGCAGTCCCGAGCCATTCACGCGCAGTTTGACCTCTTCACTGTCAGCTCTGTGTGTGCGACTCTGGTTGAACCTGTGGATCCATACAGTGGTTATTATTACAGTGGTTATTATTATGATTCTGTGTGAAAAGATATAAAAGTCATTTAATGTTTTTGTTTTGGATTTTTGGGGCGGGGGATTAGGGGGTGCAGCAGGTTATGCGATCAGCTCACCGCGCTCGTAGCTTTGAGCTAACGTAAGGTAGCTGACAGCTACAGGAGTGAATAGGCCCTTTTTACAGCATGTCAGGGCAAACACAGGTGTAATTAATAGCATTAATTATGGCCCCTGTTCCATTTAGGTGGACCAGGACCCTAGTATGAGCTAGCATGCACTGGAATGGCTGTGAGACACTAAATAGAACTGAACCGTAATTAATTTGATCAGTTGTATCTGTGTTTATCCTGCAATGCCATGTCAAAATGTAAAAAGGGCCTATAAGCAATATTCATAGAAAATGCTAAGTATCCAAATTTTGTATTTGTTGGCTGACAGCTTTATTGGCGTATCTTTAAAGAAGTTTATGTAGACAAAGCTTACATAGCTTTGGGCTACCCTGTTATCCTAGCAGCTAGTAAAAATGCATTAGAAATATTGTTTGTGGGGTGTTAGCATTATTAATACATTCCCAAACAAATTGATGGTAGCTGTTAGCCAAGGTCCTCCTAGTCCCAGTAGCAAATGAAATGCATTTGCATTGTTGGGAGAAAATGCTAACTATGCTAACACATTGTTTGTCGAGTATTAGCTTTGTTGGCATTTTCTTGAAGAAATGAATGTGAACTTATAGCTTAAGGTAACCTCGTTAACCTAGCAGCTAGTAAACATTGTGGGCAACAACTGTGTGTGTGGTGTTAGCATTATTAAAATATCCCTAAAGAAACTTTGAGTCCTTGAAAAGCACTATACAAAATCAATTTATTATTATTATTATTGGCTATATTCACACAGAAACAAATAGGGGGGGGGTGATTGCTGTGAGTTAGCTTGAGCTAGCTTGTCAGTTAGGAAAAGCTAAAACTGCTAAACATGCTGTTTGTAAACAGTATTAAGTTTAAAAACATCAGCAATGAAACTTAAGCATTTGGGGGGGCGCTATAGCAAATATCACGCAGAGCTAACAATGCCACACTGTCAAAGGAACGATAGTAGCTGCGTGCTAACTCTTTAGTGTAGCAGCGCGGTGAGCTGACTCTAGAGCTGCTGCTCAGGGCGGACGTGTTGCCTTTAGACAGCAGACTCACACTGGTCCAGTACCTTCTATGTGTGTGTGTGTGTGTGTGTGTGTGTGTGTGTGTGTGTGTGTGTGTGTGTGTGTGTGTGTTTGTGAGTGTGTGTTTTCTTGTGTTTGTGAGTGTATGTGAGCAATGAACCACAAAAGTTTCTGTGATTTACCTTTTTGGCCCTGGGGGGGTGGGGAGGATTGAGTTATATTTACTTAGCAGGGCAGCCAGCAGGTGTTGTTTCTGTATTATTAACCATATTATTACCTGACTATTAATGTTATTAACACATCTGAGAGGGGAAGCACTTAATTATCTGTTGAAAGTCCTATTAACTGATGGGAATATATTAAACTATCCAGCTGTGGAGGACCAGAAAATAAGTCAGATCTGGTCCTTATCTTTGCATTCTCAGATCATCGGGTGTACTATTTCATTGCTAACACTTTAGCATACTCTTCGGTTGAGCGGTAGTAGCTCAAAGCTAACATGCTAAGGTGCTAACATGAAGTGCCGCTGACACCTGGATAGTTTTCAATATTCTCATCAGTTAAAGAAGAAAGTGTAACTAAAATCTCAGTGTTTCTTTGTAACGGTAGCACGGCTGAGGTTGAGACCGACCGGAGGAGGTTGGGCTTAAAGCTGAAGCCCCGCCCTTGTGCATTTGGGGGCGTGGTCTGTGAAGCAGCAGCCACAAAAAAAGCCTTTGAATATCTGTCTTTGTTTGAAATGTGAGAGTGGTCATCTTTCAGATACAGTGTGTTGGACCAGAGACCTCTGTGAGTACTGCTGTGCACAGCGTTGTACTGTCAGGAGTACTGCGGTGCAGTGTGGTACTGCTGTCAGTATTCTGATTCTCCTGCAGTACGTCCAGTCATGTAGCATGTTGATGTTTCTGTCAGTACTCAGTCTGACCTCCAGGAGGTGCTGCGACAGTTTGCATGCCGAGCAGATAAAAGGTCTGTTTGCAGCCGTGGGGGGGGGGGGGCATTCCTGTCAGCTCCAGCGTTGAGATACTCGATCCGTACCGGGAACACAATTTGTTCTACTCATGTCGCATGTACGTAGATGGTTGAGATTAGGCAGTGACCTAACCTTTAATGGTTAGGGTCAGGATTGACAGCTCTATCTCCACAAGTGATAACATTTGCACCCTGCAAAAGAAGACGCCATCTACAATATCAAATCAAGTTAACTGTTTACACAATACAGTAACGTGAGCTATTTAAATTAGCTGATACATGGTTAAACATCATTGGCTCTTACCAGTGTATCGCCATGTGAACTTCGTCCACAGCAATCCCACCAATCGGTCCCAAAATGCCCCATTTAGAGAGGAAATGCCCTAAACATCATTCCCTGAAAGAACCAAGCAGATCTGCCTTGTTACACCATCCAAATTTGCTTCAAAACATGACATTTTCAGAGTGTAGCTTGCTAGCTCGATGTTGGATGTTGTTTCCCGAAGAGAACTGAGTTTGAGAACGGCAACACACAGAGAGAGGAAGGAGAGGGCCAAAGCCTGACATCCTGAACGGATCAGGTTCCCGGTACGGATCGGCTAGTGACAGGATTATCCTAACACAATATAAATAAAACTGTTGCTTGCTAACATGCTAGCATGCTAACAAAATAGGAAAGCCAGTGTTGCGATAGCCCCCAGCCGATTCCCATTAAAAGCTCCAAGGGAAACACTTTGGCCACACAGTTGAAGACACAGTCCCAGTGTTCTTGTGATGAGAACGCCCGTTTTGCTCAACGGCTCATGGCAGCACCTGGATATCCGACATGTGCTCAGCCAACACCTAGCTGCCGCGGCTGCAGGCAGACCTTTCTGGCTTCCACAGTAACAAAGGCTGTGGTGGCATTTGCCATTTCATGCGACTTCTGGGGCTGCAATGGCTAACAGCTCGCGACAAACTCATATAGCGATAATGTGCTTTTGTCATGGACGTTTGGCAGATCTAAAGGCCTCAGTGTGCTTCAAAAAGAAGTAGGTTGTACGATGTGTTGTCCGTTTTTACACCTGTTTCAGAATGGCACACTTTCGGTCTTTGATCGAAGACATTCATGGCACTGAGCTGTGTGACAAGTTAAACTTGTCCTTTCTTTCACACTCCCACGGCCACTGTGTGAAGTTGGATTGTCTTTTTTTGTTTTTTAGTCAAGAAATGGTCAGAAACTGCCAAGGAAAGGTTTTAGATGCTGTCAAGACATTCCGAGAAGTACTTAGTTTGAAGCATACAGAAGCCTTAACGTCCATGATAAATTGAGGCATATTTTTCACTTTTTTATAGAGCTAGGCTAGCACTTTCCCTCTGCTTCCAGTCTTTAGGCTAACTGCATACTGGACCTATCTCTGAGATTAACAGGTTTGTGATCCTCTCTTCTGAGTTTCTGTAAAAAGGCTGAAGTATAGAATAGAATAGAAGTCACACTGAAATGGCGAGAGCAGCCGCAGCCAAATGCGAACTGAAATGATTCATTCAAAAAGAAATTATTTTACATTACTGAAATAAATCTGCTTTGTTTTCCTCTGTATGGCATGATGACCAGTGAAATGTAAAAGAAACCAGTTCAGCCAGTGCAAGTATCGGGTTCGATTCCCATTTCCACGGTGCTGAATCGTCACGGTTCAGCCGTCGTTGGGAGTTTAAAACTGGTATGAAAGATTTGTCTGAACTGGTTTCTTCCAGAACAGAAACCCACCGCAGCAGCGGGAGGGAGGGGAGGGGGGGAGGGGGGGGTGAAGCCAAATGTAAAGTAAAAACTAAAAAGCCTTAAATGAATAAAAGTGGTGCAATTTTGTAACAGCAAACTGCAACGTGGAGTCATTCTGGATGGATGGATGGATGGATGGATGGATAGATGGACGGATAGATGGATAGATGGATGGATGGATAGATGGATGGATGGATGGATGGATAGATGGATGGATGGATGGATGGATGGATAGATAGATAGATGGACGATAGATGGATGGATGGATGGATAGATGGATGGATAGATGGACGGATAGATGGATGGATGGATAGATGGACGGATAGATGGACGGATGGATGGATAGATGGACGGATAGATGGATAGATGGACGGATAGATAGATGGATGGATGGATAGACGGATGGATGGATGGATGGATGGATAGATGGATGGATGGATAGATGGACGGATAGATGGACGGATAGATGGATGGATGGATGGATAGATGGACGGATAGATGGACGGATGGATGGATGGATAGATGGACGGATAGATAGATGGATAGATGGACGGATGGATAGACGGATGGATGGATGGATGGATGGATAGATGGACGGATAGATGGATGGATGGATGGATAGATGGATGGATAGATGGACGGATAGATGGATGGATGGATAGATGGACGGATAGATGGACGGATGGATGGATAGATGGACGGATGGATGGATAGATGGACGGATAGATGGATAGATGGACGGATAGATAGATGGATAGATGGATGGATGGATAGACGGATGGATGGATGGATGGATGGATAGATAGATAGATGGATGATAGATAGACTGATAGATGGATGGATGGATGGATGGATGGATAGATGGATGGATAGCAGACAGACAAGACGGATATATTTTTTTTAATTTATTTCAATTTTGAGACTAAAAGAACTTACATTTCAAAGAGTCACTTTTTTGCTTGCTTATCTAAGTACTTTACTTTTTTTCTTTATTCAGAAAACGGTCCATAGCACAATACAAAATATAGCAAAAGACCGATACAATACCGCAGACCGCATACAATAAGAAAAGACTACAACAGTCAGAGTTCCACAATGCACAAAAAGAGTGTTCAGATATTAGCATATACACTAAAACGCCAATGGTGAACCTAACCACACTCATTGCAGGGTTCACTAGTGTTGCAATTATGCTGTTGAATGACTCAGTCTACACACACAGTTGTGTTCAGAATAATAGCAGTGTGTTTAAAGTGAATAATGCTCAAAATCCTTAGAATAGCTTTTAATTCCATAATATCAATGCATTGGGAACACTGCACATTCAATTTCAAATCAGAAAATGACCAAAACTGATTAAGTTTGTGTTCTACCTTTACAGAAAGTGAAGAAAAAGGAATATTAGGCTGTTATATTATTAATATTTCAGTGTGAAATGCATTATAACTAGCATGCACAACATTTGCTTCCTTCCTTCCTTAAATATGGGCCATAACTGACACCTGTTTCTTCACAGAATCAATCACCTCACTAATCGAACACAACACTATTATTTTGAACATGCCCCTTTCAATTACAGATTCAATTACACAGAATGAGCAGCATCATGTCATGACTGTTGGGTCTGTTGGTTTTCTATGACTCTACAACACTTACTAGTACATTATTTGCCATGTAGAAATATCACTTCTACCAAAAAACTTGATTTATGAGGTTAGTGATGTTGGACTGCTATTATTTTGAACACATCTGTACGTGGGATTCCTGAGTACAGCAGGACAGGTGGATACATCAACACTTACAAACATTTGGCTTGCACTGCTCCATCGTGGCATTTTAAGCAGCAGCCTCGTGTCATCATTATATGCAACATTGAGTTTCTGCATACTGCTTTTTTATAGCAAGTGGGCAGTATACATTGGGGTGCAATATGCTTTAAAAAGTGTTGTCTTCACAGATAATGAACACATACTAAATTTGCAATTCAGCATATTAGCTTGTGCATACATCATATAGTACTGTCTGTGAATGTCCCTATCATCAGACAGGTCATCAGTTATATAGTGCCCTAAGTATTTGACCTCATCACACACTTTAAGGACAGTACCAGACAGAGAGAAAGCAGGAAATGACGTTGATGTTTATTGTCCTCCCTGCTTCTAGCAATCATAATACTACTCTTCTTAGAATTGTATTTGTACTTCATGTCAATGTCAGAGCCATATTGGGAGCAGACCCTTAGTAACTGTTGAAGGCCAGCACTATATGGACAAAGAATCAACAGTAGTAAGTATCACAGAAAATACATTATTATTTATTCATCATTATTAATTATTCGCATTTGATTATGTGTGGACTCAAATCGATGTATTGATATTAGGAACAACATGACAAAAGAAAGAAGGAGGGAGAGCGAGAGGGGTCATGATTATTACATACGCTTAACAGAACGACAACACAGCTGACGTCAGTTGTTGTCAACGAGACTACTCAAGACGCTAAGCTGCCATGGCAACGGTGTCGGCGGCAGCTTGTTCCTTTAACTGAAGGATGAGGAGCAGGTGGTTAGCACGCTGGTCAACCTAGTTAACTAGTTAAACGATATTAACCAGCTAGTTAACTAAGTCAAAGCCAGCACAATAAAAAGGAGTGACTTCTCGCGGTGTTTTGTCGGCGGCGAGAGTGCTATGACCGTCCGCTTCAAGGTAACCGCTTAAGCAACAGGTTGTTAGCATTGTTAGCCAAACAAACGGATGCTAACGGACTTTAGCTTCCTAGCTCGCTAACATCAATATTCATGAACTGGCTGTAACCATAGACAGTGGCTGTAACTACATTACAGCTTCAGCTCAAATGAACCAATCCGCGGGTACCGGACGGAACAGAGCACGAGACTGCAGAGTCATGATAAATGTGATTTAATGTGAGGTAAACTAATCCAGCTAATCAGTTTCAGATTGACATTCACCTGACTGTACAACCACAACGAGAGGCTGTTACAACCATAATTATAAAACAATAGATGTGACATCTATATGCAATATTATTTATTAAGATAATTGTTTAAAAGTGTAATCAGATCCTATAATAAACTAAACGGTATACGTGCAGTTTAGTGTCCCAAATTCCCCATACAATGTCCTTAATTAATTATGAACCTGCTAAACCACCTGTGCTACCCTAACCCTAACCTTAACCTGTCTTAAATAACACCCTCATCATTTGGGACACTCAGTTTTTGGAAAATAATTTGTGACACTAAACTGCACGTAAGCCGTTTGCTATTATATCTGATGTTTGTGGATTCAAATTCCTGCTGTAGATGTTTAAGGTTGTGCTCATTTTAACTCCTTTACATACTGTTGGGTAGTTTAATCTGCAGCAACATATGTATGCAACATATGCATCATATTCTATAAAGTCGTTAGAGCCCGACCGATAAAGGATTTTTAAGGCCGATATCGATACAAATATTTGGTGATTTAAAAATCCGATATTCCTATATATCGGCCGATATATATATATAAAAAATCCAGAAACGCGTAACAAAACATAAACAGATCTCCCTAACAGTTATTTGTAGTTATTTATGAGTCCTCACTAAAATAATATGATAGCGTAGACTGACATCGTCAAAACAGAACAGAGGAACATCAAAATATATTAAAGTTCTGATAAATAAAATGTATGAAAATACAAACTTAAGATATGAAACTTAAAGTCCTTTGAACAAAAACACAATAACAAAAACTAAAATCAAAGAGTGTTGCCAACAGGGAGGTTGTAGAGCGCCCTCTGGTGGACAAACTATACAACGCCGACACTCAGAACATGGTTGAAGGGTGTTTCGTCCATTTTTATTTTATTTTTAAAAAATGTATTTATCGCCATTAAAAATGCAGATACCGATTGTTTAGAAAATGCCTAATATCGGCCCGCCGATAGATCAGTCAGGCTCTAAAAGTCGTCATATGTTTGTAGCGTCGCTGAGAATGTTCGCAACACATAAAGAAACACGTCATCCTTCAGTTTATCACAAACATTCAACATCAGCACATCTGGAGATACGTGGTTTTCACTGGACAGGAAGGGGATGAAAAACAAAGTAACTAAAGCTGTCAGACAAATGTAGTGGAGTAAAAGGTACAATATTTACCTCTGAGATGTAAAGGATGTAAATGTATTAAGTAGCAGAACATGGGAAAACCCAAGTAAAGTACAAGTACCTCAAACTTACTTGGGTTTTACTTGAGTAAAAGTACTTTCCACCACTGGAAAATAGTAAATATGCTGATCACAATTTTCCGATCTCTTAACAGGTTTTGTTTTGTCAACAGTCCAAAACCCCGAAATGTTCAGATTATTATTTATTAAGATTTAAAGAGCAAAGCAGCAAATATTCACACTGGGAACCAGATATTGTTCTCTTTTTTTCTATTCACAAACGATGAAATATTCAAATCAACAAGATTATTTCTTGTTTATTGCTGCACCAGTTCATCAAATGTCTTTTGCATCATTTTATTAACACTTATCTAAAATCTACTCTGACATATTTGGTATCCCTGGAAACATTTGGAACTCCACTTTTAACCATACATGTTGGATTTGTAAACAGCCACCAAAACACGACAATATTTTTACTGTATGTTTGTGTGTTTGTTTCAGTGTCAGAGTGAATACCAGAAAAGCTACAGGGTTCCCCGGTCCAGAAGTGTGTCTCCTCAGCGCTACGCTCCATTGGCCGGCCTGCGCTCCGACCAGATGGGTAAGAACCCTAATATGAGCTCTGATTGGACAGAGGCGGCGTGGGGCAATAGACCTTTTTCACAGCAGACATGTTGACAAGTCATAGTAGGAAAAGCACAGGTGTATTCAAAACCATTAATGATGGCTGCATTCCACTTAGGAGAGGCCCTGGTGTTGTGCATGCTGACTCACTGAAATAGCTCACTGGGACACTAGATGGAACTGAGCCGTCGTTAAGGTGATCAGTTTCAGCTGTGCTTTTCCTACTATGACAAGTCAAAATGTCTGCTGTGAAAAAGGTCCAATCGCAGCTTGTCTCTTCGACTTGTCTTTCCCTCAGGTCTCAGCAGAGAACCAGGTCTCCAGCGTCGGAAGAGGCTCGGTCCTGGTGGTCTCGCTCAGTCCTGCGGCTCTCTGCTCTGTCCTCCAGATCCACAGCACACAACAGCTCCCCCTGCTGGTAGGAAGCCTCCATAACAAACTCATGATAATCTCAGAAAGACGGTAGAGGTACAACCGTAGACCGTAGGTAAGAAAACAATAAAGTTATTACAGTGCTGTTGTTAAGCAGGTTTATCCTGTAGCGTGTAATGTCAAGATATTAACAAGCTTACAGTTTGGTTTATTTGCACAAATATATAAAGTACATACAATAGATTTTACAAAAGAAATCATTGCAGGAGAGGAAAGCCTAAAAGGCTTCTTCAGAGTCCTCCCTTTATACAAAAGAGAACCATGTTAATTCCTCTACAAAAAATACAACAAGTAATATAACAAACAAACAAACAGGGAAACAGATCACACACAGTACATATCAAACAAATTAAGCAAGTAAAAAGACAAGGTAAACAGAAAAACAAACCATAAAGTCAGACAATAAATACAATCAACAGAATTATCCCAACATAAGGTTTCAGGTGAAATAAGAAACGTCTTTAACCTTGACTTAAAGGCTTTTTAATGGTCCATTCAATGAATCCCATAGCAGTGTAAAGGCTCTGACACACCAACCCGACGGCCGACCGTCAGCAGAAAAGCCAGTCGGACTGATCAGTCGGCTCCCGTCTCTCAAAAAAGTGCCTCAGAACACACCGAAGCGACACCGCCTTGAGCGTACGTTCTGCGCGTGCGGGAGACGTAATACGTCTCCATAACAGCAGGCGGCGCTAATCTGTATTGTCGCCCCAAAAAATGAAAACCAGTGAATGACGGAACATCTCTCTAGACCTCGTAAACACAGACACACGCTGTCGTCAGTCACTGTTTTCATCAGAGAGGGTTGATAGTAGTCAAAAAGGATCGTTGTTGTCATTACTTGCTGAACGGAAGAAAATACAATGGCTAGTAATAAGACGATGGCGTTGTCAGCTCTCGGGCTTCTTCTTGTGGAAGAAGCACTGATTCGCTAGTCAAGGGCTAGCACTCCACCAATCAGATTGGTCATTGAGTCCGACTGCCCACCGGCCGATTCAACAAGTCAAATCGGCCCAAATGAAGACGGCACGTAACGCACCGAACAGACTCGAGTCACCGACCTCGCCGGACTGTCCGACGGCCGATAATCGGGTTGGTGTGTCAGAGCCTTTAGAAGAGTTAAAGTTACAGATGTTTGTATGTTAAGATACATCTATCATGTCTAATGTTGGTATGTTAACATGACATTATGATGTCAACATACCCCCCTAAAAAGCTGCAGTTTAGCATGTCAGCATCCTCTGTAAGCTAATAAGGAGTTCTTTTAATGTCTTCCTTCTTCATTATCAGCCTCTAGGACTCGCTCAGCCCACAGGAAGGAGTCTTCCATGAAGCCAAATCCTCCAACACCTCCTGGAGCACGAGCTGACCCTAGATCTCGTGTAGACCCAGAACCTCCAGCAGGACCACGACCTGCTGCAGACCCAGAACTGTCAGGAGAACCAGGAGCTGCGGTCACATTTGGTAAATACACACCCAGGGTTTTCTCTACCATTATGAGGCGAAGGCGCAGCACCCAAGCTGCTTTGGGGACCACCTAAGCTGAATGAATGTAAATCAATGTGAGCATCAAAACTAACTGAATTACATCTTCTCAGATGTAATGAAAAAATGATGTGAAATTGCATATTGTTTATGTCAAAACATCACATTTTCATTCGGAAAACCCTGACATCACATAACTATGCTTTCATCACTTCTTTGTCTTCTTTGTTTTGTCTGACAGTGTAACAAACACACACAACACGCTTGATTCTGAGCTGTTCCGTGTGTTTTTCTGTCTCCTCAGCGAAGCCCCACCCCTCCAAGCACGATAGCCAACCACAGCTGAGCCGACCTTTTACAGCAGCGCCTGATGGACAGCAGCCCTCGGCCAATGAGGTGAGCCAAAATGTAGTCGCATGACGAGCTGCTAATAACATTTCTTTTAACAATTAACACCTGAAATGATACCAAATAAACCAAAAACACTGACAATGAGGAAGATCTTGGGGCAGATAATGAGAATAAATATGAAGCCAAATTTAAAGTCAGTACCTTCATTTGTGTGGCAGGTTCAGCACGCTCTGCGGTGGAGGGCGGGGCTGAGGACCGGAGGTCAAAGGTCAGGAAATCATAGGTCAGAGTATCACAGACAGTTCAGCTGGAAGAAACCTGCAGCTGCTGATTCACCCATACTGTCCGCAGAACAGGTACATCGCTTTCTAATACGCCCAAATACTGCCACACGTTTTACTTATACCGACTGGAAACAAAGAGCACTGAACACTGGCTGATGATATTCAATTCTACCACATATGAAACCCATACTGACTGTCTTCAGGTATGCTACTGCCAAATACTTTTACTTTACTCCTCTTCATCCCCTATGGGACATAAGGTCTCTCCATTGCATTCGGTCCCTGGCAGCATGTTGGGCCTCTCCCCATGCAACATGGCATCATGACTTTGCGTAAACACACACGCCACTTTCCTAAAGCCAAATGGCGTGTTGTCTGTATGCATTTTGAGCTATCCACTTGTATGTCTACGCTGTATACAGCGGATGTAAACATGCCACGTGGCGTTGGCGTGTTATCGCGAGAATGTGCCGTGCTATCGCGAGAACAATGTCACACGCGTGTAAAAAAAACGCCACACACAGGACATGATCCCGGCTCTCCCAGGTGACAGTCCTGTGTTTTACCCATCTGCCACCCCAGCCAGTCTTCCTCCATCCTTTTGTACTACTCGCTACGGCGATAATTCACATGCGTTGATAAACATGCTAAAAAGCGGTTATGTGTCTTTATAACACGTAAAAACGGCATACGAATTGGCGTGTCATACATACGCCACCTAGTGAGATCAGTCTGCCCCATGACAGGTTCATCTGTTTCCAGGTTTTTCTTTTGCCAGGTGGTGTCCATCTTAAGGCGACTTTTGCGATGCGGTCCTGCTCCATCCTCAACACATGTCCCAGCCATGTCAGGCGTCTGTGCGTAATCTCCTTGGTGATGCTCCAGCTTCCTGTTTTCTTGTACAGTTCATTGTTGGAGATCTCATTAGGCCAAAACATCTGGCATATTCGTCGGAGGCATCCATTATGGAACACTTCCATTCTCCTCATGTCTGTTTTGTCAAATACTGAACATACAAAAAAACCTGTAGATTGTTGATGTCCATAACTGAGGGCCTATTCACACCTGAAAGTCCGGACCAAGGTTCATGTTTCATGTCTTTGGCAATGAAATTCTTTTTCTCAGGTTCCCTCCAACAAAGCTACTACAAAATGTATAAAAAAGACATAAAAATGAGAATCCAAACCATAAACACACAATAGTGCAGAAGTTAAAATATAAGAATAAAATAAAACATGGTTCTTCTGTTGACAGTACAAGGAGTAGTACTACTACTGCAGGGTGCCATATACTGCACAAGATGTCAGCTACATACATCTTACACTCAAACTGTGTACCAGCTGGGACACTAAATACTGCTTAAAACTGTATTCCTGTGTAATATAGATCTGCAGTAGCAGTAGTAGTACTGCTGTGTGTCACAAGGGGGAGGCAGACTGTTTTATTGCTGGAAGACTAACGTCACTGATGTGTTCACTGGTTGTTTAGTTGACATAACTGGTTCTGTTCTATTGTAGAGCTTTACAAGTAGTTTAATAAGTCATCCAATAAGTCACTCCATTGCTCTTTGATTGTATGGATTGGAATCAGAATCAGGTTTATGGTCACATATGTTCACATACTAGGAGTTTGCCTTGGTAGTTTGGTGCATAACTGTCACATTAAAGAGTATAAGAAAAGCAAAAACGTTAAAAGTCAAAAATCACAAGTCTAAAATACAGCTGTTCTAAAGAGAGAGCTGCACCGTGTCTAATGTGTATTTGTCCACAGTGGGAACATATAAACTAGTATTTAAGTGACTTTTGACCTTTTTTTTTATACAATTGCATACAACCAGTGGTGGAATATAACATATATACATAACTAAGTACATTTACTCCGGTACTGTACTTAAGTACACATGTTGAGCTACTTGTACTTTCCTTGAGTCTTTTCTTTTCATGTCACTTTCTACTTCTACTCCGCTACATTTCAGATAGAAATATTGTACTTTTTACTCCACTACATTCATCTGTTACAGCTTTAGTTACTAGTTACTTTACACGTTAAGATTCCTGCACACAGAACACATGTAGTTCATAAAATCTGATGTTTTATTATAAAGTAAACTACCAACAATATAACGGCCTACAAGTCCAGCTGAGATGATCAGACCATTAAACACACAACTGGTTGGATCCTTTACACTTTCTTCAATGGGAGGATTTTTCTGCAGAGAGAGAGAGAGAGAGAGAGAGAGAGAGAGAGAGAGAGAGATGCAGCAAAGGGAAGAGCTGCGGGTCAGAATCAAACCCCGGGCCACTGCGGTAAAGGACGGAGCATTAGTACATAGGGGTGCACGCTCAACCATGTGAGCCACACCTAGGGGCCCCAATGACTGTTGACCTTTGATCCTGCCGGCAGATGCTCCACTCCAGCAGCAGATCAGTGCCCCCCTTTAAGAAACACCCCGTTCCCATGGAAACAGAGTATCGGCGCAGCTTCCAGGGTCTGGCCCCGCCTGCCAAGCCCCGCCTCCGGAAACACCTGGAACATCATCACAAAGTCCCATTGTTCCACACACACACGGTATAGTATATACCACACACACACACACACACACACACACACACACACACACACACACACACACACACACACACACACACACACATACGCGCGGTATAGTATATACAACACACACACACGCGCGGTATAGTATGTACCACACACACACACACACACACGCGCGCGGTATAGTATATACAACACACACACACACACACACACAGTATAGTATATGCAACACACACACACACACACGGTATAGTATATACAATACACACACACACACACACGGTATAGTATATACAACACACACACACACACACACGGTATAGTATATACAACACACACACACACACACGGTATAGTATATACAACACACACACACACACACACGGTATAGTATATACAACACACACACACACACACACACACACGGTATAGTATATACAACACACACACACACACGGTATAGTATATACAACACACACACACACACACACGGTATAGTATATACAACACACACACACACACACACGGTATAGTATATACAACACACACACACACACACATACACGGTATAGTATATACAACACACACACACAGACGCGGTATAGTATGTACAACACACACACACGTATAGTATATACAACACACACACACACACACGGTATAGTATATAGAACACACACACACAAACTCTTCTTTAAACGTACTTTATTGGATTAATAGATTCTTGGATGGATAGTTTCTTTATACCATGGCTACTAAAAATTCTTAATTCTGATTGGCTGGCAGGTGTGGATTAACTTTAAGTGACACCGACTGTTTGTAGTTCTGAATAAATTCGCCGGTAAGATCAAACAAACATTAATCAACATTGATTATGATTTTAGACCGGAGCAACAGGAAACAGCAAGACATTAGTACCGGTTAAACTGTACAGACAGAAGTCAACAAGACACCAGACAGACAGCTAGAGCAACAAATACGCTTCCTCAGTATAAGCCATGCAGAGCTACAGGAAGCAGCAAGACATTAGCACAGTTCCACATCAACAGTATCCACATTTAGTATAAGAAGCCATGCAAGCATCAGAACACAGCCAAGCAACACAGACCGGGGCCATCTTCTCACACCGTTCAACCATGCAAAGCTCTAACAAGCAGTCAGAAAACTAATCTGCAACTATTTTGATTCATTATTTTAGTCACTTTTCAAGCAGAATTTTTAGGTTACAGCTTCTTAAATGTGACAATTTGCTGTTTTTGTTTGTCATATATGACCATGAATCAAATATGTGAATATTGTTTTACTTTAATCAGACAAAACAAGCAAAATTAAGACATTATCATGGCGTCAGAGACTTTGTAAATGCCATTTTATTCACAATTTTATTGTATTTTTGTTTTTCCTGCAGTCAAAATAAAGTTCCTGTTTTCATCTCCAGACCAACAAAAAGAGAAGGCAGGAGTCAGAGAAGAAGCCGTGCCCCAAACGTGATGTTCCCGCCCCTCAGAAAGATGATACTATGCCCCCTTCTCTTCCTCCTCAAGGGCAGAGAGGACACAGGTGTGTGTGTGTGTGTGTGTGTGTGTGTGTGTGTGTGTGTGTGTGTGTGTGTGTGTGTGCGTGTTAGATGTGTATATTTTAGGAGTTACCGGTTATTAGAGAAGTTGACAGTTGGACTTTTTGCGAGCTTTCCCTTGAACTGGACTCTGACGACCTGTTAATCTGACGCACAAGGTCATAGAAGATCTATACACACACACACACTATACCGTGTGTGTGTGTGTGTGTGTATATACTATACCGTGTGTGTGTGTGTGTGTGTGTGTACGTGTGTGTGTGTGTGTGTGTGTGTGTGTGTGTGTGTTGTATATACTATACCGTGTGTGTGTGTGTGTGTTGTATATACTATATTGTGTGTGTGTGTGTGTTGTATATACTATACCGTGTGTGTGTGTGTGTGTGTGTGTGTGTGTGTGTGTGTGTGTGTGTGTGTGTGTGTTGCATATACTATACTGTGTGTGTGTGTGTGTGTCTTTTGTATATACTATACCGCGTGTGTGTGTGTGTGTACTATGCTGCGTGTATGCTGTGTGTGTGTATACTATACCGTGTGTGTGTGTGTGTGTGAGTGTACCTGTCTGTCTGTCTGTGTGTGTATCTATGTGTCTGTGTATCTGTGTGTGTATGTGTACGTGTGTGTGTCTGTCTGTGTGTATGTGTGTGTGTGTGTGTGTGTTTGTGTGTGTGTGTGTGTAAGTGTGTGTTTAACTATATTCGTGGGGTCCAAAAACCAGGAGTCCAGTATACTTGTGGGGTCCGGACAGCTTTGTGGAGCCAAAATGCTGGACCCCACAACTTTAAAGGTCTGTTTGAGGGTTAAGACTTGGTTTTAGGATTAGGGTTAGAATGAGGTTCTGGTTAGGGTGAGGGTAAGGGTTAAGGTTAGGCATTTAGTGGTGATGGTTAAGGTTAGGGTAAGGGGCTAGGGAATGCATTATGTCAATGACAGGTCCCCATAGTGCCGTGTGTGTGTGTGTGTGTGTGTGTGTGTGTGTGTGTTTTACTGTGTTACTGTGTGTTATAAATTCATCATGTTTATGAATGTCTGTCTGTCTGACAGGATGTTGACAGAGTATGAGTCCAGCTTTCGTTCTCCCCTCTACAGGATCCCAGAAGGAGGCGGAGCCACGGACGGCGTGGCCCTTCAGGTCAGGGTTCAGTCTCTTGTTCAAGCTGCAGATGAGAAGCTGAATGTCATTACAGATGTGTGTCTGGCTCTTGTTTAGCCTAGCTTAGCATGAAGGCCAGAAGCAGGGGGGAAACTGCTAGCCTAGCGCCATTGAAGAGAAAAAAAAATACACCTTCAAATAACTTCAAAACACGTTAGCTAACAAGCCAGGAATGTTGGAAGAAGTACTCAGATCTTTTACTGAAGTAAAAGTAGTAATACCACAGTGTAGAAATACTCTACAAATATAAGTTCTGCATTTAAAGGCCTTTACACACTGGGAGCATTACAACTAAATGACATGAAATGCTCACCTGAGAATATTCATATCAGCAGGTAAACAGTCTAGGACTTTTATTGTGAAAGGTAAGAACAGAAGGAGTGGATCAGGTTTGCGCTGCCTTTGTCGAGGTTGAAAGGAGTAAAGTTTGCACAATGGCCCCCTGCTAGCTAAACTGTTTGTATGTGTGTTTGTGTGTGTTGCTGATGGAAACCCAGCTTGTCAGCAGTAAAACCACAGAGCTTCATTTCAGGGAAACAGCTAACTGTTAGTCACACACACACACACACACACACACACACACACACACACACACACACACACAGAGGTAGCTTCCCACTAGTCTTGTGGAAAGTGTCGTTTAAGGAGCTACTTTTGCAAGATGAAACACTTTTAACAGCTGAAAACATCAAACAACGTAAAGTACATTTCCTAAACCTGTGCAGGGAAACACTTTCTACAATTGTACATTTTTTCAAGACAGCTGTGGTTTCTGGTTTGTGTCCCTTAGTTCCAGTGAAGGGAAGTCTTGAAGCGGCAACTTACAATGATATTTTAGACAATAGTGTTCTTCCAACTTTGTGTTCACAGGTGTGGAAGAGCTTGACTTGGCCCTGTAGTTCCAGTGAAGGGAAATCTAAATGCTAAAGCATGCAGTGCTATTTTAGACCAGTGGTTCCCAACGTGAGGGTCAGGACACCCAGAGGGGTCGCAGCGTACTTACCCTGGTTAGAAATATGATAAAAAAAAAAACCCTTCTACACAAAATTAGGCTTATTTTTACTGTTTTAAACTCTGCTTTTTACTTTTTCGACGTGGAATTCTGGAAAGTTTCAGCTTTTCAAGCCTTTAAGATTCAAATGACACATGTTGAACAACATGTAAAAACCCAACCTGTGATGAGAGGTCGCAAGAAGACATTAGGGGCTAATTTTGTACCGAATGTGCTGAGTTTAAGCGTAGGTAATATTTGTGGTACTCACCATTATGGTTGTAGGATGTGCAACATCTGGTAGGGCACCGGTGCAATATTTTTATTTATTTATTGATTGCATGCCAGAAGACAAAACATTAACAGACCGTGTGTGTGTGTGTGTGTGTGTGTGTGTGTGTGTGTGTGTGTGTGTGTGTGTGTGTGTGTGTGCATGCTCAATCTGGGACAAAGTAGGATGGATGGGGGTGATTGGCTTGAGAGGGATCACAGGAAAAAAGGGAATAACATTAAAGGCTTATCTTATCGCTTATCTTATATATTGTTTACAAATTTAGTTGCATATTAAAGTTGGCCGGATGGATGAAAATGGATGGGTCAATATTCTTACATTATTTATACATCATGTTTTAATGTTAAATGAGTCCTTAAGCTTAACTGTATCTGTGGATGGCTACCACAGTGGCTACTTTACCTTTACCTGACTTAGTAAGCATATCATCTGTAACAGGCCAATTTGTCTTTGCTAATAATATGTGAGATTCATGTTATTTTCAGACATATTTACATATTTGAAATCTTTGTGGTTGGACTGCATTTATTGAAGCTTGATGTACGTATTGAGTGTAGAGTTATCCAACTTTCAGTGGTTTTTATGTTCTTGCAAAACACGTGAGTTTGTGCTGATGGAGCCAACCGAATGTTCAAGCTAACGATAAGCTACTTCTAAATAAATGAATCAATGAATCTGTGGGCGACGTTTAACCGTCCGGTTAACTTTCCATCGTTTCCCTGTGGTTGAGTCTGGCCTGTAAAAAGTTTCGTAGTGTGGGGTGGAAGCTGACATCAGTTGCTGTCTGTTCAGAGGAAACAATTGAGGCGCTGTGACTCAGTGGGGCGTCAGTCACCGTAGAGATGTGCAGCATCAGGCTTACTGTTCGTCTTGGGGTTGAGGTTTTAGGTCTGAGAGACTGAGGTTAGCTTTGAAAATGAGGCCGGGGGTTATCCATGGTGTTGACTGGGGTCAGGTTCAGGTTGCTGTTAGGTTTACCAGAATCTACACCTGCAAATTTGACCTCAAACTAGTTTTGATACCGACTTGAACAACTATTAAGGAAAAGCAGGTGTGATTGCACAAACCTGTTTATCACTTCTCATAACTCCCATTTAAACTTATCATTCAGCATTTCCCCTCGATGTGCACTAAAATGAGCTAATGAGTCGTGGTTCCTACACATTCTACCTGTAATCCTCCTCCATCCTACTTTAGTCTGCAGGTTTTTTGACGGACAGAAAAGTTTTGAAACTGACAGATTTCAAACTTTCACAGTCTGTTTGAAATGCAGTAGCTAAACTTTTTTTTTTTGTTGCTTTCATGTTGCTGCTTCCTGACCACTGAATGTGTAAACTGACAGCAATTCTCTGTCTGTTCAATGTATGAGCATGTCTGCAGCCCTGCAATACATATGTATTTATCAGGTCTGCAGCTAAGGACTGGTCAATGTGGATGATAATTTAAAGGCATAGTTCAGATGTTTTAAAGTGTGGTTGTATGAGCTACTTCTCCATAATCAGTGTGTTAGCTACAGTAGATGGCGGTCGGCATGTTCCCAGTTTGAAGAAGCAGGCAGGAGTACCGACGCGGAAGCTAAGCAATGTCCTGTTGTGGACCGGGGCGGCAGCTAAACACATTTTAGACACCTAAGAACCTCTATATCAGTTTAAGTGGACGTTATATTTTGAATATTTTCACCGCTTCACCTTGCTGTCAGACAGCCCTTTACAGCGGGGAACTGAAGCTGTTATCGCTGCTCTCTTCAAAGCCACCAGACTCCTTTGACAAAAACAGACATTTTGCCTCGCAGGACACGGGAGTTGCTGCCTCCATCGGTTCGTTTGTTTGTTATTGTGTGACTTTGGGGAATACGAACTAACCTTTTTAAAATACCAAGAGTATTTGGTGTATTTGACTGACTCGACGTCCGTTCAACTCTGATATTTATTGACCTTAGTCAAAGAGGCCTTCTGGATCTAGACCCTATAATGCATCCGTCTTCATGTTCCTGTGTAATCTATCGTTTTAATAAACTGTCTGTACACTTACAAAGTGTGTCACATTCGATTAGCATGAAAACAGATCCCAGAGAACGGTCGACTCGGTACCCGTATGTTATTAACCCCTAGGTTCATTTTGCACCGGAATTGTCCTTTAATGCCTATTGGGCCAAACTGCAGTAACTGACTTCCTGTAATGCACCTATCCCTTTCACCTCACGCAGTATCTTTGCGTCATGTGCAAACGGTTAGATTCTGACTTAATTCTCGGGGATACTTCAAAGACTCACGGTGTGTTCCCGTCCAGGTGAAGGAGTTGAGGCAGAAGGCCTTGTCGTACCGCCTCCGAGCCTGGGGGGCGAATTTCTCCAGAGATCACCTGAGCCAGCTGCTGTCCGAACACAACGCTCTGTGGGAGCCATCGGACACCACCGACTCGGCAACTGACCCTCCCACCCCCCGCCTGACCGTTGACCTCTGTCATGACGCTGACAGACGCAGCACTTCCCCTGTGGAGGCCCTGGACCTGGCCAGGTGAGAGAGAGAGAGAGAGAGAGAGAGAGAGAGAGAGAGAGAGAGAGAGAGAGAGAGAGAGAGAGAGAGAGAAAGAGCATCATCTGAAAATCTTCTGTGAGCGAATGTTCATGTGTCTGTCTTTGTGTTTTGTTTCCAGCCACTCCAGTAACTCCAGTAAGAGGCTTTCTGTTACGGGCTCAGGGAACAAAAACACAGAGACGAAAGCACAGACACCTCCAAGTCCTTCTGCTGAAAGGCGTTCGGCCTGGGGAGAAGGAGGAGAAGGACAGGAAGAAGAAGAAAAAACAGATGAGTAGGTTCTGCTTTTTGACATCAGTTTAAGTGTAGTTGTTAGTTGGGGTTGTTGCTTTTCTACAAACAAATGCAATCCACAGTGCAAAAAATGTGTTTTCTTTAACTTTAGATAATTAGCCCAAAATACTGACGTGTGTGTGTGTGTGTGTGTGCGTGTGTGCGTGCGTGTGTGTGTGTCCATGTGTGTCCGTGTGTGTGTGTGTGTGTGTGTGTCCATGTGTGTGTGCGTGCGTGCGTGTGTCCGTGCGTGCGTGCGTGCGTGCGCGTGTGTGTGTGTGTGTGTGTGTGTGTGTGTGTGTGTGTGTGTAGGGAGGAGGGAAGATTACCAACTCCGAGGCTGAAGATAGGACCGGTTCAGAGAACTCACCATGACCTCACCACACCTGCCACCGGTAAACACAAACACACACACACACACACACACACACACACACACACACACACACACACACACACACAGCTCAGACCCCAGTGTGTGACCTCTGACCTTTGTCAACCAGGAGGCGCTATACTGGTGGGAAAACTGAAGAGCAGTGATGAATCTTCTCCGTATAAACAGGTAATATTAAAATCAAACAAATTAAATGAAATCATATTTCGTTACATTATAATGCTGAGGTGTTTTTGTCTTCAGAAGTGTGGGTCAGCTGTTTCCATGGCAGCGGGGGCGGAGACTGCGGTTGACGTGCCAGTCGAACCAAAAGTGGCGTGGCCGGACAATAACTCCACTCACCCCCCCTCCTCCTCCTCCTCCTCCTCCCCATCTGGCCCCGCCCCCGACCACAAACCAGCCTCGAGACCTGCCTCTAAACCAATCAGGACGAAGCAAACGCCTCCGCCCCCTGTAGCCCCACCCCTGCTAGTCCCGCCCCCGCAGCACTGTATCCAAGGCACTCTGAGACACGCCGACTTCCAGCACAACGGTGAGCTGCTCATGTGTTGACAATTAACCTGCAACTAAAAATCTATTTCTATTATTTGGGTTTCCTTTTGCCGTTAGGCTCCTAAATGCTGCCGATGGCAGCAACCTGAAACATTCAGAACTTGTAATCCTGAGGAAGCATAATGCTTTGATTTATATATTTATTTACTTCTTAAGTTGGTTTTATTGTTGTATATTCATTTTTATTTAGCTTATTTTCGACAACCTGTGTGTGCTTTGCTGCTCTTGCCTGGTTTACCCATTTGTTGGTCTGCTGCTACTAGTCTATATCCTTGACTTTCCACTTCCACGGATTGCGTGTTGGCGTTCAAAGCGTCTACTATGGTTAACTGCTCCTCAGATCTCTGCAGGGTAAATCCAGACAGCTAGCTAGACTATCTGTCCAATCTGAGTTTTCTGTTGCACGACTAAAACAACCTTTGAACGTACAAAACAAGTTCCTTCCGAGCCTATTTTGCAGCGGCACCGTGGCTTTTCTCCGGCGCTTAGCCCCGCCCTAGACAATTGTGATTGGTTTAAAGAAATGCCAATAAACCAGAGCACGTTTTCCTCCCATCCCCGAATGCTATGTGGAGTAGCCAGACCTTCCTCCAGCGCGCTTTGGAGGAGGATCTGGCAAAGCGAGACTAGCAGCTACTGACATGTTGGTTGATTGTATGGCTGCGATGGTGTTCAAGTTCTTTGAATTTAAATCAATGTTATTGAGGAAGAAGCCTAGGCTTGTCAAGTCCTACCTCCGGTCCTTACCATAAACAAGGGCACAATCCAATAACACAAACTAAAGAGACTTTAGAGAGATTTATTTCAAAATAAAACAAAAATTCTACTCTAATTTATGTCCTGCTCCATCAAACTATTAGGAAGAAACGGAGCAAAAAACAAGCAAGCAGATTTACATTCTCCCTCCTCGCTTCTGTAGTTTTCAAAAATATATATTTTACACACACACACACACACACACACACACACACACACACACACAGGGACTCACCCTCTCTTCACTTCCTTCTCTTTGTCTTTTTGTCCAGTTAACAGATCCAGTTTCATATTCATCCTGGAAAAGGTCACTAAACTAAACGTCACGTGTGAAAATACGTCACAGCGAGACAATGAAAGAATACCTAATCCCTAATACCTCGGTAACTGTCCCTTTAACATCTCTGGGTATATGAGGTCATTGTGGGAAGTTTGCTTTATGGCAATATTGGATTTTCAGCCATGTTAGTGTTTAGCTGTGTAAATATCTAATGTTAGCAAAGGAAAGTATCAATAAATTCCGCAAATAGAACTTTTCATCCATCCACACAACGTTCACTACACTTTCAAACGAGGCCACGCCCCTTTAGGAGACCGGTAGCATGTAGCGTTTCAAATCACTGCTGCAGAGTGTAATGTGCTATCTTTAGTCGTAGAGAATCTTTGCTGCGGTATATCGTTGATCAAGAATCAATAACCCTGTATCTGTGCGTCCTCAGGTGATCTGGGTCTGAGGTTCCGGGAGCTGCAGTGTTCAGGAGGAGGCTGCGGCTCTGACGAAGGTGATCATTTAAAGCCTCTGAACACACACACAGCTGATTTCAGTTATTGTGGATCTCTGCTGAAGTTGAAGTGGGCCAGAGCTTAGATGGGAACTTATTAAGCTACGTTCACACCGCAAGTCTTAATGCTTAATTCGGATTTTTTTGCTCAGATCCGATTTTTTTGTTTGGCTGTTCACATTACCTTTTAAAATGTGGCCTATATCAGATTCCAGTGTGAACTGTTTGCGGTTTCAAACTGACCCGCATGTGCAAAAGAACAATAACGATGACATCAGACGCAGCACGCTGTTGCACTAACGTTAGGGAGGTTATGGAGGAAGTCAGCATTTTGGCTTTTATTTCAAAATGTTTGTGTAATGGCAGCATTAATGAGCAGGTGCTGAGGAGGAGAAGAATGAACAGAAAGAGAGACAAATTGGCTATTTTGGTCTTTTGCGGGCCTTTTATTATGGCTGCAAATTCACTACAGAGGTCTGTGTGGATGCAGAGACGAAACCAGGAGTGGTGGGACCGCGTTGTGAATAGCTTCACAGAGACGCGGATCACTGTTCTCCATGTCGTAGGCCTAGTCAAGTTGTTAATGTTACTGTCTGTGTCTAGGGCTGACTCCCACCGGCGCAATATTGTGACAAATGTCGATGTAGATTGACGTAAAAGTCGCATCAAATCCTCCTTGGTTGTTCACACTGCGGCCGCATTGAAAACAATCAGACCTGGGTCTGATTCAGGACCACATATGGAAGTGGTCTAAATCTGATTTAAAAAAAATCTGATCTGGGCAAGATTTGAGTGTTCACACTACTTCTGAAGAAAAAAATCGATTTGGGCCACTTTTGCCTGCAGTCTGAACGTGACTTTTAGGTCACAAATTTTTCTGGGCGTGTTGCTATCTTGAGGCAGCGGGAAGTGATGGCACCATTGACCAACAAAAACCTGGTCTAAAGTCAATAACGCAGCATTTCATTGTTATTTTAACAGAGCATTAGTAGACTCGTGCACAGCGCGCGCACACTATGCTTGTTACACACACAGGGACGCACAGCAGCACACACACATGCAGAAGATTACAAATAAAAATATTAAGCAGCAAATCCTCCATCATAACAGCAATGCTCCAAGGTCCAAACTCGCCTGGCTTTTAAAGGGAATGGGAGATGATCTCTGATTGGTTTATTGCATGTTACGCCCAAAACACACCTCTGATTAATGAAGACACTAAGTACAACCCTTTTGAACCATGCGCCCGGCGCACGGACCCTTTTTTCCGCCGTCAATCTAGCAAAAGTGGATTCATACACGCCCTAAACGCACCTGCGCCAGGCTCTTCACACCGTGCGCTTAGATCGGTAAAATAGGGCCCTGTGTGTATATATGCTAACACCGTAAAGCACATTGCATACGTATATCCCCAGTACATAGAGCTTACGTTCTTTCTATTATTGATTTTTTTTTTTCCTCTCGTTGCATAGACGAGCGTCTGTCGGTGATGTCGTGGCATTCGGCGGCCTCCTGCTCCATGGCGTCCGCCGTGCTGGAGCGCGCTCAGAAGAGACGAGAGAACTTCTGGGGGAAGAGATGACCCCCCCCCACCCCCCCCACACACCCCCATCCCCCGACGTCTGATGTCACTGCTGTCGCTATGGGAACCAGCGCGTCGTTTGCAGAGCTGTCTTTAGTTGATTGATGAAAAATGAGCGAGAATCATGTATTTCGATAGTTGTGATTAATTTAAAAGTGTGTTTTTATAGATGAATTCAAGATGCTAGTAATGCACAGTACACAAAGTAATAGATGTTTTTATAAATGTAGTAATTATGTTTATTCAGTAATTATGTTTAATTAGTATTTATGTGGCTGACTGTGAGATTGCTGAGATCAATGTCATAAAAGGGACATAAAACATTAGGACACCCATGCTAAAGTTGACTAAAAAGAGGAATAAAAAAAATCATCTTTAGGAAATTGATCTTAGTGCCTTAATTAAAAAAAATGAGGAAAAATCCAACCTTTAAGGACACCAATATTCTTTGTGAATGAAGAATGTATCGTAAAGAAATAAATGTTCTTCCTTAAAATACAGGGGGCATAAGTCAGTACACCCCTATCTTAAATTCCCATTCCCAGACTTTTATTTTGAAAGGCCAGTTATTTCATGGATCCAGGATACTATGCATCCTGATAAAGATCCCTTGGCCCCCCCATCATCACATACCCTTCACCATACCCCCCCATCATCACATACCCTTCACCATACCCCCACATCATCACATACCCTTCACCATACCCCCCCATCATCACATACCCTTCACCATACCCCCCACATCATCACATACCCTTCACCATACCCCCCACATCATCACATACCCCTTCACCATACCCCCCCCACATCATCACATACCCTTCACCATACCCCCACATCATCACATACCCTTCACCATACCCCCACATCATCACATACCCTTCACCATACCCCCCCATCATCACATCCCCTTCACCATACCCCCACATCATCACATACCCCTTCACCATACCCCCACATCATCACATACCCTTCACCATACCCCCCACATCATCACATACCCCTTCACCATACCCCCCACATCATCACATACCCTTCACCATACCCCCCCATCATCACATACCCTTCACCATACCCCCGCATCATCACATACCCTTCACCATACCCCCCACATCATCACATACCCTTCACCATACCCCCACATCATCACATACCCTTCACCATACCCCCCCATCATCACATACCCTTCACCATACCCCCCCATCATCACATCCCCTTCACCATACCCCCACATCATCACATACCCTTCACCATACCCCCCACATCATCACATACCCTTCACCATACCCCCCACATCATCACATACCCTTCACCATACCCCCCACATCATCACATACCCTTTACCATACCCCCCACATCATCACATACCCTTCACCATACCCCCACATCATCACATACCCTTCACCATACCCCCACATCATCACATACCCTTCACCATACCCCCACATCATCACATACCCTTCACCATACCCCCCACATCATCACATACCCTTCACCATACCCCCACATCATCACATACCCTTCACCATACCCCCCCATCATCACATACCCTTCACCATACCCCCCCATCATCACATCCCCTTCACCATACCTAGAGATTGACATGGTTGTATTTCAGTTAGTCTAATAGCTGGTTTGATTTGCATTGAGAGATGATTTTATGGAAAGTACCCCATGCCAAGATGACGTAGTATTAAGAGAGACAACGGTAGAGAGTAGGTTGAAAGACTGAAATGCTGCGTAAGAAGGCAGGTTGGGGGGGGTGGATGGGTCAAACAACACAGGACTTTCACCCAGAGACCGGGGTTCATCCAAGGGGGTAAGCAAGCCTCTGGAAAGCGTACCTCCTATGGGGAGATTCTGAGGCTAACAAGCCATCACCCCCCGTTAGCATCCCATTGACTGCCATTCATTTTGGCGTCACTTTGACAGAGAATAACTTCACATCTGAAGCGTTTAAAGACTCTATTTGTCCATTATTTATTTCTAAAGAAACATGACAATGTATGTAAGGCTCCATTACCTTGTACCTCACGTTATGGCTCCGTAGCAGACGTTTTTGTAAAAATAGGCTAACGATTGTGTCATAACCATTCGACTTTCTGTCGCACAGTAGAGGAATTACCGTATAGTACAGGAGAAGCTCTCAGGCAATCAGGGGGGACGTGGAGGCATACAGTCAAGGGAGAAGCCCATAGACAGTCCATGAAAGCATCGGAACAAAATATTTCACCAACGTTTTGATGGATTGGAAATACTTCGGTATGTGGCAAGTGAATTCATATGAAATTGGGAATGATTGAGATGTCTCTTGGCACAGCTACCAGAAGACTTCCAACTTTCAGACAGGTTGTTCACGTCACATCTACGTCGTCAAGCTCAGTTTGAGGCTGCGCAGTAACGCTGAGCCATCACCGGAAAAGATCTTCCAATTAACTTCACTGGTCTCCGTCGAAGTCTATGGCGTCGTCGTGTCCATTTATTTCTTGTTCCCCGTGTCACAGTAACGTACATTTTATAACCCCACCCCTGATCTTTTCCTTACCCTAACTGTCCCGTTCTTGTGCTGCATGCCAGTCAGTACATCCCGACCCAGAGCGTCAGAAGTGACGTCAAGAGTCCCAACGCTAAAGGAGACTTTTAGCGTGAATAACAAACGCCAAAGGCACATGACCATGCATCCTTATTTTATGCGATGGGAGAGTTAGAATGGTTTGGAGCACTGGTTGGCAACCATTGCATCACTCGTCATCAGCCAACCGTTATTTTGCCGTGGAGTTATATGACGTCAGGCAATTTTTTCCCGTTTCTAGTTAAAGTTGTCTCAACTCGAGGCGATCAGGATGCTCCTGCAACAAAACGCGAGGCACTCAGCAACGCAAAAAGCGACTAGCAAAATGCTTTCCTCTCATTGAAAACCAATAGAAAACAACGCCCAAGGCTGCTAAAACGCACTGTGTCTCATCTGGGCCTAAAGAAGCACAAAAGGGAAATACTCAAGTAAAGTACAAGTACCTCAGAATTATACTTAAGTACAGTACTTGAATAAATGTACTGCATGTCAAAAAAAACGAGTTTATTTTCCCCCTGCACGTCTTTCTTTAAATATTTCTGTAAAGTAAACATTGATGTCATGTTGTCAGAGGGCGTACAGGAAGAAGAACAAATGATGACAAGAGGATGGCTAACCTGGCAACCACTCACACTATTTAAACACACAATACACACACCAGCAACCAACTGCAGATGAACCAGTTGAGTGTGAATTCCCCTCGTTACGATATACAGAACAAATAATGTAAAGCAGAGGGAGTTTGTAGGCTCTCCTGAGATTTCATCATCATGAGAAAGTTTCATGTGAAACAGTGATGTTTAAAAAGTCCCGGAAGTTATCGTTTCCTTAAATTGTGTTATAGTGTTTGTGTTTTATGTCATATTCTTTGGTCAGCAGTAGCTGTCATTAACGCATTTCTTCGCTCTACATGGTGTCTGATTTAAAAAGTGTGACAGTCATTCGATCTCAGCTTCAGTGTCTCTCACAAAAATTGAAAAAATGACGTGAAAAAAATGTGGTTTGGGTTAAAATCAGATGTTACTTCACTTCCGGAAGTTTACACACATGGTGCTTGATGTGATGTTCATTAAGATAAAAAAAGAAAAAAACCTCACCATTTATTTTTTATTTTCAAACGGGACACTTTTCAAACTGGGTGCCAGTAGCTCATTCTGTAGGGAGTTGTGTTGGGAACAGGAGGGATGCCAGTTCAAGTCCCCGTATGGACCAAAGTACGGAGTGTGGACTGGTAGCAGGAGAGATGCCAGTTCACCTCCTGGGCACTCTTAAGTAACGAAACCCGCCCCCAACCGGTCACTGTCCAGCACTCGCAGCAGTGTCCTGACTCTGACATCTCTCTCTTTGATATTAATGATTGTCCGTTACATTCAAGCCGTTGCCAAATGGGTTGCTACAATGCATGTGGACGCGCAGACAGTTTTGTTGTAAAAATGAATTGCACCATGGGGATTATTAAAGTATTCTGAATCTGAATCTGACCCCATACGGGCCTGTTTGCAGAAACTCAAAACCAGAGGCACCTCGGCTTTGGAACAACCTGCCCGAGAAGATAAGGCTCGCTGAATCAGCCACTTCTTTTAAATCTATTCTCATAGACTTGCTTTTATGTGATGCTGTCTTTTTATCATCTTTTTACCCTATCACCAGTTCAATGTCCTTTAAAGCTGTTTTCACTATTACAATGATGTGTAAATGGGTACGTGTATTGATTTGTATGTGCTTTTGTTTCTTTTGTCAAAGCAATTTATACGAATTAAGTACAAGGAACAGGGAAAAACAAGGAAAACATTCAGAATTATTCTTAAACACAAAGCATCATCTGAGCATCCTTTTTGGATTTACCTCTAAACTTTCAGCCGCTCAGTTGTGAGTTGCTGCGGTTCATCGCTGTTCATTCGTCTGTGGTTATTTCCCTTTCACTGTTAACTGGGTGTTCCACTTTAGTTTGCTTCCTCCAAACTATGTACAATATGTTGAAACATGCCATGACTAATGTCTCTTCTTGTGACGCACAGGTGACGTAACACCTGATTTGATGAGTTTATGGAACTAATACAAAAATGTGGCGCAAAAGAAGTGGTTTGGTGACAATTGTGGCGGAAACTAGTCAATATGAGAAATTTAAAATGAGAGTTTTTTAGGTTAGGGTTTGGTTCAGAATGAGTGAGTTTATTCTAATGTAGCGTTCACTTGAAACACTTTAATTCTGATTGAGTTTGTTCGGAATACATTCATTAATTTGTCCCTGTAAACGATCTGAAGTGTTAGCTGATGACAGTTATGGTGATATCTGCTACTATCAGTCTCTGAGGGATTCACACGCCCTCATCAAACACATAAAATGATGAAAGTAAATAGAAAAAGGACCCGGCCACCTGATCCTTCACTTTACACACGGAAACAACTTCCTGACAGGAAAATACTGATGTTTAAAAAGCTCTGAGAATGAAGAAATTGAGGGGAAAACCAGAGTGACTGCGTTGGCATCAATCGACGAGCAGAGCGGACGTTTCCATTAAGCCACATGGGAGCCGAGATCACTACAATTTCACTGCCTTGGTGTCACACTGAATAGGTTTTAATCAGTAGTCGCAGACAGTTTTAGTGGCTCTATTGTGGAGTCCCCCAGGGGTTTATCCTGGGGCTCTTTTTATTCTTTATTTCCAAGCTTCCCTCGGGGGATATCTTCTGCAGACACAGCGCTGATTTTCACTTTTATGCAGGTGATACGCAGCTGTAAATCCAGAGATAGCCTGCTGTTACATAACATCATGTATATCCTTGTTACCTTGGACAAAAGGGTCATGTGTTTCAGCCCGTCAATAGGATTACGAAAATTTTCATGCAACTTCTAGGAAGGGTGTAGCATGGGCCAAAGAAGAACCCATTATTCACTTATTACTTAATTTTGCATGTATCAAGGAAATGGTGTTGCTTGGCTGTGTTTTGTTGCTTGCTTGGTTGAATGTACTGATTGTGGATACTCTTGATGTATTACTGTACCAATGGCTTGCTGCTTCCTGCATGGCTTCTTGAGAATGCTTATTTTGTTGCTGTTGTTGTCTTTATAGTACCTTTGTGTCTTCTGTCTGTAAAGTTTAAAATATCTTGCTGTTGCTCTGGTCTCGAAACATCTCGGCAAAAGTCTACAGTTAAACATTTGCCGGCTGGCTAACACTGGCACATTTACAGAAATGTTGATTAATGTACGTTGTTGAAATAAATGAAACGTTGGAGCGGTAGTTTAGGTTTGAAATTAACATTACACTTGCTAACCATCAAATATTACTGAGAACTGAAGAAGTTGTGATTAGCTTTGGATTTCTGGAGAGATGTTAGGGACAGTCAGAGACATTATTGGTATAGAAAAGCTAATCTTGCATCATTAAAACATACAGTATTAGGACTGGGTATCCCCAATGATTTCCTGAATCGATTCCAATTCAAAAGGTCCCGAGTAGATTACATTTCCGATTCTATATCAATTAGTTTAGGAAAATGTAAGTTACAATGCGCCAATTTATCATGGATATAAAAGAGATTCTCAGAGAACTTCTGCTGTAAATTGTACAAACAAGAAACAACTCTCATATTTTTACGCACCAAGTTACAGTAACGTTTACATCAAGAACTGACCCCCAAAAACACTGATTCAAAGGACTTTTTACTTATACGTCCATGGTGAAAATGCATATATTAAAAGATCGCTTTCAGGATTTTATGAATCAATATCAGATCACTTAAAGGTCCAATGCGTGGGAATATCTCCCATCTAACGTTGAGATCATATATATCAATCAACTCTCTCGCACCACGCAGTTCAAAGTACGTATCACAGCTACGGTAGCCTTCACGCCTCAAAAAGCCGGTCTCTTGCTCTTTTCAATATCCTTTTTATTTTTCTGGGCAAAGAAGACAAGTGAAGCCTGGTTTTTGAATACGTGTGGTCCTCCGTGTTTCCTTCTTCAAACTTGCCGGGGGCCGGGAAGCTACGATACCTGTTAGCAGCATTAGCAGCGCCTTTGAGTTTATCATGTGACAAAGAAAACGCGAAATGCGGAGCAGTATGTCCTGTATGTCCCTTACACACACACACACAGGTGGAGCAGTATGTCCTGTATGTCCCTTACACACACACACACAGGTGGAGCAGTATGTCCTGTATGTCCCTTACACACACACACACAGGTGGAGCAGTATGTCCTGTATGTCCCTTACCGGCTAACGTATCTCGAGATGGAGCATGAATATGGAGCAAATGCAAATGTAACATTTTGAGCCAAAAGGAATCCTTTAATTGATGGTGGAGGTAAATATTCATGAAAAAGGACAAGTTTGTGAACGGACAACACAGACTTTGATAATGAACAACTAAACACTCTGGACCTTTAAGTAAAGATTGATTTTAATTAGAGAATTGATTGTTTTAACCCAGCCCTATACAGTATTGCTTCGTCTTTACTACAAAACTCCACCCAGTACAGGGTGAACACAACTTACAGGGGGAAGTTTATTAACCTCCAGCTTCTAAATCACCAGGGAGTACACACACACACACACACTGAAAAAAGAGGATATTATGTCACTGGAGAAGTAGGTAAGAAGTCATTAGAACAAACGACAAACAATATCAGAGTTTGTCGTCACACTTTGATTTTGACAGTTAATTTCCTCTTTGTGGAAGTGATCGTAAACACAGATTGTACCAGCTCAGCACTGACTCGTGTGTGTGTGTGTGTGTGTGTGTGTGTGTGTGTTTTGGGGTTTTTTGGATGGTTACCTGTCCTATATTTCTTCATGGGTGGGCGGAGGATTGGTCTGTATAAAGAGAAGTTGGGCACAGAGAGACTTCACAACAGCATCCTCTGACAGGTGAGGACACATACAGATGCAGCAGATTCATTACATAGTTTTTTGCTTTATTAAAGAATAATAATAATAATAATTATTATTATTATAAACAACTTTGCAATAATGTATAATCTGTTTCTGTCTTGCAGTTGAAAACACTCTCCTGAAAGGATTAAGATAATTTATCCAGCCGAAATATGAAGCTCACCACAGTCAGCTCCGTCCTCCGTCCAGCTGCCGCCGTGCTCTTCCTGCTGCCGCTGCTTCTGATTGGCTGGGCCGAGCAGGCAGCAGCGCTTCCTGTCGACCGGCCGCTCAGCCAACCGCTACAAAACCAGGAGACGTACCAGGCTGTCCGCGACATATCACAACACGTGAGTGGTCAATTAAAAAAAATATATGTTTATTCTTACTAGAAATTATTTATTAAGTCTGGGTATTTAATTAGTAATGTAACAGGTTTATTTTTAGCATCTTTAATCAGTGATTGAAGAAGTATTTGTTGAGTAAAAGTAGCAAAATACTTTAAAAGCTATTCTTATGTTAAAGTACAAAAAAATATAAAAAATAATAATGATGCCTCTGATGCTAACCTGGTTTCCTGCCTCTCTAGGCTCAGGCTGTGCAGACGGAGGACGACTCCAGGACCAGACTGATGCCCCGAGTCAACACCGACCAGGTGAGAACCATTTCAATGAACGCCGCCGTAATTGTTGCACAACATTCAACTGACGTTCCACCCTCTGACCTCTCGATCTTCCTCCAGGACCACCTGAAGATCTGCTGCCTCCACGCCAACATCCTCAACTACTACCTGAACAACGTCCTGCCTCACCGTGACAACGCACATCCCAGCATGCACCGGCTGAAGACCGACCTCACCCGCGTCAGCGAGGACCTGCAGACTCAAGGCTGTGTGAGTATCTGGTGATATTCCATGTGTTTTTGCTGTACGAGAGCGGGGTTTGTGTCCCCGGGGTACACGCAAGATTTTCACCTCAGGAAACGTGTGTTCGTGTCCCGGGAGAGGGTTTAATCAGAACCCACTCTTTCTTTCTAACCTAACTAGTCGTTTTGGTGCCTAAACTTAGGCTATGTTCACACTTGGCGTCTCTTTTCGAAGCTGCCAGCGTCTGTTTTACATTATAGTCCTGTGGAGTAAACCGTGTTCTCAAAAAACGCCCTACGTCTAACACTTTTTTGACAGCCGACCAATGACAAGTGGAGTAGCCAGACCTGTCGTTTCCATAACGTTAGCAGCGCTCGGTCTCTCTCTCTCTCTCTCTCTGGTCTTTCTCTAGCTCGCTCCATCACTTTCGTTATCTAACGTTAGAACCTCTCTCTCTCTCTCTCTCTCTCTCTCTCTCTCTCTCTCTCTCTCTCTCTCTGTTCTTTCTCTAGCTCAGTTCTAGCATACAGTCTATAAATCAACCCTTGGTGTGAAGCTGGAAGCTTAGCTTAGCATAAAGACTGGAAACAAATAGCATGGTTCTGCCCAAAGTTAAAAAATATGTTTCTTTGCTTTCTTGCTGAGAGTTAGATGAATAGACTGATAACGCGTCAGTGTCTATCTTCTCATCTGACTCGGCAAGAAAGCAAAGTGGCGTATTTTTTAACTTTGAAGAGTCAAACCATTCCTTTAAGATTCAGTAAGTTAGAAAATGAACTCGGTGAGCAAAGCAAAAGTCACAGAGTAACGTTTTTTACAGATAAAAACCGACATAATCAGATGATTTTTACAGTGTGGGCGTGTGTGGTGGCAGTGTGGTTGATCTTAAATCTTGATCGACTTTCTGTGGTTTTCAGAGAAAGGGAACACACACACACACACACACACACACACACACAGGGAACAGATTGAAGTGATAACAGCTTCTAACCTGTCTCTCTCTCTCTCTCCAGAATGTGACTCACTATCACGACCATCACCACGCTGTGGAGTTTCGCAAGAAGCTCACCAAGGTGAGATTTTAAACCCGAGTGACACCTGATTTGAAAACACTTTGACTTTTGACAGGAAGCTGCACCGTTGTCTTTACTGCGTATTGTTCTGAAGTCAACAGAAATGTCATTGTTTTGAGTGGAGTTTGGTGCAGCAGCACAGAGCCGCTGTGGTTGCTCGTCATTGTTTTTAGTTCTTTAAGGCTCACTATGTAAATAATTAATGATAAAGTACAGAAGCTTGTTATCCCTAATGACACATTTTGTTGGGGACTGTTTTCAGCGGCGGTTAAATCCTCATTTGTTGCTCTGGTTTAGTTTAGTGTATTAGTTTAAACATATACAAATACTACAGATTAACATACACATAATCAATAAAAGATGTGATGGAGAGAATATGGGCATACTCCAGTTAAAATAGAAATGCATAGTTGTGGGGCCAAAATGCTGGACCCCACAAGGTTAAAGGTCTGTTTGAGGGTTAAGACTTGGTTTTAGGATTAGGGTTAGAATGAGGTTCTGGTTAGGGTAAGGGTAAGGGTTAAGGTTAGGCATTTAGTGGTGATGGTTAAGGTTAGGGTAAGGGGCTAGGGAATGCATTATGTCAATGACAGGTCCCCACAAAGATAGTGCCAGAAACCTGTGTGTGTGTGTGTGTGTGTGTGTGTGTGTGTGTGTGTGTGTGTGTGTGTGTGTGTGTGTGTGTGTGTGCTTGAGTCAAGATAAACTACAAAGGAAAATGTAAATCCGGCTTTTCACATCCTCTGAATGGTACTGGTGTGTTTCTGTTGTTTCTAATGTGAGTCTGTTTGTTCCAGATGGGGGGCGAGCGAGGGATAAACAAAGCGTTGGGAGAGATTGACATCCTGTTCACGTACCTGCAGGACTTCTGCATCCAGCCAAGAAACGCCACCGCCACCGCGGCCGGCGCTAACTGACACCTCGACTGTTTCAAATGTTTCCACTGAACGCTCAGCAAACAGTTGATCATATTTATCACCTTTTATACCAGCAACTTTTCCATTTTATACTTCTATTTATTATGAATCTATTTAATTTGAGGACCTATTTAACATTTGTTTTTATAGGATATTTATATTGACTTGAGTACGATTAGTTATTGATCTATTTGTTGATCAGAAAGTTTAAAATGCCGGAGCTGAGAGGCGTCTGGTGTTGCTCGTGTTGCCATGTTATGGCTGATTGTTATGAAGTCACCGTTACAGTATTTCATGTTTCACTCTGTGCTGAAGGAACTGTGTGTTACATGAAAGAAATAAAGTTTGATTTTGAATATGAACGTCAGCTCGTCTCTGTGCTGCTAGTTAAAAGAACAGTTGGCTGTTTTTCAATGCACTTATTTTAATATTTCCCCCATAAATTAATAATAAAAAACTAATAATATCAATACAATAACAAAAATAGATAAATAATAGTAATATTATATAATATAATATAATAGGGATATTCTGGTATTAATCAGGTTTTAGAGCCATTCTTTGGACATGTTTACAGCGCATTCAGAATCTGCGTCTCAATCGGGGTTTTTACTGCAGTTTGTGACAGTTTACGACCTCTTGCCTGTTTACGGCTTACGGTCAGCTCTATGCGTTGCTATGGTTGCTGTACACAAACCAACCAGCCAACAGTTTGCAAGGCTGCAGACCCGATAAGAAGGAGAAACACAGCTACTTTTAAACATGATCAAAGACTTGGATATCAACAGGGTTTTTGGATATGAGCACACATCGCTACGGTGACCTTTTCAAGAAGCTGGTTGAAGGAATGAAAGAGGGACGCTGTGTTCGCACGGTGCAACAAGTCCGCCACCGCTGGGAAACTTTGAATAAATCACATTTTGCCCAGCTACATGTAAACGGGAATATTAGTGGAATATTCACTTTCATTAGCCGTGTAAACAACTTAGTCAGAATATTGTTTTTTTTCCGGAATAAGGGCAAAAACCAGACTATTATATGCATGTAAACATAGTCAGTGTTGTGCCTGTTCAAAGTCACTTACAGGCAGGGTTGGTAACTATTTCCAAAATATACTTTTTATATATATATTGTTTGAAATGGTCTTTACACCCCGACAGCAATAAATAACTTCTGGGCTCTTAAAAAAAAAAGGAGTGAAAAAGACCCGTCATCTGAGGCTGCTGTAATCCTGTAAAAACGCCCACCAATCACTGCCTCGCGGTCCGCTTGGAAAGAGCCAATGAAATGCCTCCTTGCCCTGCAGCAAGTACTCTTCCCCCTCCCGTGCACGCGCCTGAGGTCAAAGCGTTGAAAAAACTCTAATGTGGCAATGGCGTTGGCTCACTGAACATCTGACGTGGTGTGCACGTTTAAACACAGGATGCAGTGATTCCGTTCCAACATTTTACTGCTGCAATAGGGACAGAGCGCATTTAAGTCCCACCCCCACTGCTGTGTGGTGATAGTCACTGCCAACAATGTAAAAAACCCATGACTTTTTATAAGCTGCCGACCCCAAAAACTGAGCTTTTATGAAGAGAGACGTGAACATAGATGCGAGGAATCAGCAGGAAGAATGGGGAGACTGTGGGATCCTACACTATGCAATCTGGCTTCCGTGCTGGTCACAGCCAGCCTCAAGGTCATAAACAACATCACGGTCGCCATTGACCAAAAGCATTACTGTGCAGCCGTTTACATTGATCTGTCCAAGGCATTTGACTCTGTTAACCATCATATTGTCATTGACAGACTCAACAATCTTGGGTTTTCCCATGACTGCCTCGCATGGTTCAGTAACTACTTTTCTGATAGGGTCCAGTGCGTTAAATCTGAGGGCCTGTTGTCTGGACCTAAGGCTGTCTCCATGGGGGTGCCACAAGGTTCGATTCTCGGGCCGATGCTTTTCTCCCTTTACATCAATGACGTAGCTCTTGCTGCCTGGCCCTCACAAATCCACCTCTATGCAGACGACACTATCCTGTACACATCCGGCCCCTCATTAGATAATGTGTTATCAAACCTTCAGGAGAGCTTCTACGCTATTCAGCACTCCTTCCAAAACCTCCAATTACTTCTAAACTCCGGCAAAACCAAGTTCATGCTTTTCTATCGATCACTGCCTACCCCGGCCCATCCAATCAGCATCACCACGCTCGATGGACTGTAATTAGAAAACGTGAGTGCAATGAGTACAAATACCTAGGTGTCTGGTTAGACAGCGCCCTCTCCTTCCAGCAACACATAAAACAACTTCAATCTAAAGTTAAGTCCAGGATCGGTTTTCACTCACGCTGCCAAACTCACTTTGGTGAAAATGACAATCTTACCAATTCTCGATTTCAGTGATGTTATTTACAGAACTGCCTCAAACTCTCTCCTGAAAACACTGGATGTTCTCTATCACAGTGCCATACGTTTTGTGACCAGAGCCCCTTATAACACCCACCACTGCAAACTCTATGCTTTAATTGGCTGGCCCTCGTTACACACTTGACGCCTAACCCACTGATACCAACTCATTTACAAGTCCATGCTAGGTAAAGCCCCGCTGTACCTGAGCTCACTAGTCACTATAGCTTTACCCATCCGCAACCTCTGCTCAAGCAGTTACATCTCCTTGGTCACCCCAAAAGCGCACACCTGCTTTGGCCACCACTCCTTCCAGTTCTCAGCTGTAAATAACTGGAATGAACTACAAAAACCCCTAAAACTCAAAACCCTTATCCCACTAACTACCTTTAAAGAACTTCTGTCCGTGCTCCTGTCCGATCACTGTACGTGCTAACTGCTCCCCGTCTCTCACCCACTGTTTTTGCACACTCTTGCTCCATTATCTCTGTCGTGCCCCATTGCATAGTTGCATATCATATTTGTTTATGCTAATTTGCACTATTCACCTGCCCTAGTATGCTCAACCGTTATTTCTTGCCACCTTTGTTGCCACACAATTTTTGCACATCTACTGATCTACTTCGCTATCTAGTCCACAATCTGCGCTGATTGTATGTTGACTCTTTACTACATTTCAGCATTTATATGGTCTGTCTATGTTTGTATACTGTGTTATTACTGATCTTCATAACTACTTGGACCACACTTTGCACTAACTGTACTCTGACTCTTTACTACATCTCAGCATTTACAGACTGTCTATTCTTGCATATTGTATTATCACTGATCTACATCATTTAATAGACTGCAACTTGCACTAACTGTAGATTGACTCTTCACTACACTTCAGCATTTATCTAGACTGTCTATTCATATACATTGTGTTATAACTGATCTACTTCACTAACTAGACCACTAGACTAACTGTTTATTGACTCATTAAACCATCGACTCCTTACACCATCTCAGCAGTGATATAGACTCTCTGTTCATGTATATTGCACATCCATCGACTTACTTACACCTCACTACGTGCTGGCATTTGTAATGCCCACTTGTTCTGCACTTTATGTAGCATATTGTATTCTGTATTCTTGTACTGTATTGAATGTGAAACTATTTGTTGTCTTGCACGCCTACGCTTTTCTTCGCCAGGTCGCCGTTGCAAGTGAGAACCTGTTCTCAACGTCCTACCTGGTTAAATAAAGGTTAAATACAAAAAATAAAAAACGATATGTCTATAGCTTAACTTACAGACCTAGGCCAAAACTAGTGCAAGCATTTTGTTAGCTGCAGACCTAAAAAAACTGAGCTTTTATGAAGACAGACGTGAATATAGATGCGAGGAATCAGCAGGAAGAATGCGGAGACTGTGGTTATCACTGAAGCTCCACAGCAAGTTTAAATCTCTAAGTGTTTGTGGGTTACATCCTCTCAAACGCTGCAAAGGAACCACACATTGGACAACTAGCGCATAGCGTTGGCGAGGATATAGGACAGCGGTGAATCAAGATCCTGCCAGTGTGCAGCCGAACAAACAAACAAGACGTGTGGGTGTTTTTAAAGTGAGTCATATGTCGCCAGTGTGTAGCTGTGTGTGCTGCCCTTTAAGATCACTGATGGTTTCTCAACAGGAGTGTGTGAAAGAAGTACTGATGATCTTTTACTGAAGGAAAAGTCAGAGTTCAACGTTAGTGAAAGAAAAATCGACTTGCCCAAAATCAATTTTTACTGGCCCCTATACATATGTAGTTATCAAATAACCTGCAAAGACTCAAGTAAGTTGTTCTATTTGATCTTTATTTACAATGTATAAATACATCATGGACAGTCTACGTGACACACAGGTATACCCACTAAGAAAGCTCCAGGATTTCCATATATCCACTTAAAAATACTCAATGACACATGTGGTATAATAAGTTGCAGCACTGCGTTGCCGATGAGTGGAGAAGGAACTTCGTTGACACTGTCCTTGATTATAAAAAGGTTTATTACATCAAAGATTTCAGCATCAATTTACAGACTCCATGGACATCTGGAGAGACGACTGACCCAATCTTGAAATTTGTCGCTCTGAGGTTATTCTGGTCAATCCTGAATACATAAACGCTGAGCTATGTGTGATGATGGGGGTAGATGAATCCGGGTCCTGGGGGCAATCAATCAGTAACCCCATTTGCCCCCCAAGAGCCATTTCCTCTGGAATGTGCCCTCTAACCATATACCTCAGCCAAATGGAACCATGTTTATTATACCACAGACTTTAAGTCAATCAGATACTACACACACAAAAACATACTTTCTATTATATTTTTGATATATTTTGAATTGTCATCTGTGGGTATTTTTTTCCGCATAGGCTAAATAAAGGGATTTCCACTGTAAATTGGTGCATTACAGCGTATCCAAATGCAACAAAAATGAAGTTGCTGTCAAATCTTCCCTGAGGGGAGGACACCTAGAACCCCCTTCCCCAAAGGCAGATTCTGGCCCATATATATAGGACAATATATATATATATATATATATATATATATATATATACAGTACAGTATACCCACTACAATACAGTAGACTACACCACTGATGGACAGTGTCGGAGATGAGTTTAAGGTAATTCTGAAAGTGGAGGCTAATATTTAACAAAGGCTATCAAATATAATCACAATAATGAACTTACCAGAGTTTCTATCTGCAATGTGTTTGACCACATACATTTTTAGGTACCCTCATTCATGTGTCATAGAGTTTGAGTTTGTATTTTTCAGTTTCTAAACCTACAATATGTGCAAATGAGACATGTTTTATGAAAACACTATCTGCCTTGGACTCAAACTTGCAAAACGTTGTAGTTGTTTCATCGACATCCTCTACTGCCGCCCAAGAAAAGCTCCTTCTTCTTCCAGGACGCTTGAAACTCTCTTTAGCTTTAGCTCGTACGCAGCCACCGTACTGAAGCTAGAATTGAAGCTGTTCCTTGAATTGACTTTTGAATGCACACAATTACATTACATTACATTACATTACATGGAGCACAGCATAAATTCCTTCAGGAAGACTTCTAAACTTAAACACTTTTCTCTCTCTTCTAAACCGAACAGCTGTTAGAGGCACTTTTATTTTAACCAATCAGAAGCAGCCATGAATTTCACAAGCCAATCACAGCATGACATCCCTGTTTTAAACCTGTCTCTCTCTGCTGCTCAGTTGTCATTTCAGGCTAAGAGCACAACCCTCCTCCTCCCCTTGCACCTCCGGTCTTCATCACCCACGGTTCCTGGGTCCTCCTCCGGCAGGCCGCTACCTTCGGCTCCTTGGTTTGGTCTTCAGGCTCCTCACACCACTGTCAGTGTCTAGACTCCATCGGGGGATTATCTTTCGGTTTTCTACCCCTTTATAAAATATCATTTCATAATGATGGAGTCTAATCTCCAAAGACTGTACATTTCATATTATATATAAGTACAATACATCTTTGCATATCTGCAACGAAGTCTCTCCTGATTGAAATTACATTACAAGACTTTACATCACATGTCAGTTAGCTGACGCTTTTATCCAAAGCGACTTCCAATTAAGTGCTTTCAACCTTGAAGGTACAAACTCCAGACAACAAGTAGTAAGTGCATGTACATTAGCTTCAAATAAGCAAAACTACAAAGAGCCAATGAAAGTGCAGCTGTAAAAATATATATACAGACATTTCTTTTTTTTATTATTATTATCCGAGATGCAGCTGGAAGAGATGTGTTTTTAGCCTGCGGCGGAAGATGCGTAGGCTTTCGGCCGTCCTGATGTCAACGGGGAGCTCATTCCACCATTTAGAAGCCAGGACCGCAAACAGTCGGGACTTCATTGAGTGACTAGTTGTCCCTCGCTGTGAGGGGGCAGCAAGCAGGTTGGCTGATGCAGAGCGGAGTGGGCGGGCTGGGGTGTAGGGTTTGACCATGTCCTGGATGTAAGCTGGGGCTGATCCGTTCGGGGCCCGGTATGCAAGTACTAGTGCGGGCAGCAACTGGTAACCAGTGAAGGAAGGAAGGAAGGAAGGAAGGAAGGAAGGAAGGAAGGAAGGAAGGTAGGAAGGAAGGAAGGAAGGAAGGAAGGAAGGAAGGAAGGAAGGAAGGAAGGAAGGAAGGAAGGAAGGAAGGAAGGAAGGAAGGAAGGAAGGAAGGAAGGTAGGAAGGTAGGTAGGTAGGTAGGTAGGTAGGTAGGTAGATAGATAGGTAGGTAGATAGATAGATAGATAGATAGATAGACAGAAAGATAGATAGATAGATAGATAGATAGATAGATAGATAGATAGATAGATAGATAGATAGATAGATAGATAGATAGATAGATAGATAGATAGATAGATAGATAGATAGATAGATAGATAGATAGATAGATAGATAGATAGATAGATAGATAGATAGATAGATAGATAGATAGGTAGATAGATACTTTATTGATCCCCAAGGGTAAATTAAAGGTCCCAGTAGCTTAAAGACATCACACACAACATACACATACATCATAAACAGGATGATAAAGTAACAAATCCACATGAATAATATGGACAATAAAAGAAAAGAAACTAAATAATAAATCCACATGAATGTACTATAAGGGATGTGTAAGCATGAGAGGCTTGCAGTGACAGGGCAGGGACTGACCCTGGGATTCAGTCTGCATGGTGAGGTGCTCTATGAGAGGGTGTGTGTCATGGTGGTAGTGAAAATAGGTCCAGTAGTGCAAGGATAAAGTCTAGAGACCAGCATTAAATATGGACAATATAAGAGAACAATGTAGACATATTAATATAAAAACTATAGCAGTGCAAGGATAAATATGGGCATTATAAGGGAATAAAGTAGACAGTAGGATAGACACAAATCAAAGGTCAATATTAGAGGTTTGAAGTAATAGTGTTACAGCCATTGTTCAAGTATTAAGTTAGACCTCAGTCCAGGCCGGGGGAAGGAGGGAGGGGTTGTGCATATGGGCCCTCCCTCCCTCCTCCCTCCCTCCTCCCCCCAGCCTGGACTGAGCCGTGTAGTGTGAGAGAACCTGGGGAGGTTGAAGACCAGTGGAGCTGCTGCGTTTCTGAATGAGCTGCAGGGGTCGGATGGCACATGAGGGCAGGCCAATCAGGAGGGAGTTGCAGTAGTCTAGATGTGAGATAATAATTATAGCAGAGTTCCTGTTTAAGACTAAAATTAAAATGCGAGCCCACACTGAATCCCTCAATAGGCCATTTATTGATGAGAAAACCATAAACAAGGAGTCTGTCTGTGGAAATACTTTAAGCCTAGATTGCAGCAGCGAGCACTTTGAGTGACTCGTGGACGGGGAAAATAACACACAACATAGGGAGTAATTCACAATAGAAAGAGGAGAAGACAAAAGAGAAATAGTTTTTTTTCTTCTAACTAGACGCCAGTCACGTGTCACTAGAACCAAGTCAATTCTTGATTGGCCAACGTCACATTCAAATCCAATCATTCAACAACAACCCTTATTGTTGAACCCTGAAAATTACCAAAGTATTAGCTTCAAAATAAACTTAAAGTACCAAAAGTTAAAGTACTCATTCTGCAGAGTAACATATATATTATATAGTTATTGATGCAATACTGTGTTCATCACTATAAATAGAATAAAATACCCAATCAAATAAAAACAATATCAGTAATATCTCTTGAAATCGGATGTCTATCTTTACGATCAATTTTATCAGATTACATTAAATCTTATCTGATGACACACACACACACACACACACACACACACACACACACACACACACACACACACACAATGACCTATATATTTAACTGGTGCAGAAATCAGTAGATTTAGTAGATGAGACCTACTTACCTACTTTCAATGGTGTAGGTTTGGTTTCAGTTCACTGTGTGTGTGTGTGTGTGTGTGTGTGTGTGTGTGTGTGTGTGTGTGTGTTTACAAACTGCATGAAAATGCCCTGATTCACTGTTTGCAGTCCGGGCACCTGAACTCAACACACCTCCTCCGACTGCACCTTGGCTAAAAAGATGATGGTTGTTAATAAAACAATGAAAAATAAAAAGAAATGCACTTACATGTGGCACTATGTAGTTTGGCTTATGTGAAGCTAATGTGCTTCTATGTGATACTTGCTATTCTGAGTTAGTACCCTAATGGTTAAATGCACTTATTGGAAGTCGCTTTGGATTGAAATGCTGATTGGCAATGCCAGTTTATAACACATTCGATGTTTTAGATTAGATTCATGTACAAGTACAAAGACAACGAAATGCAGTTTGCGTACAACCAGAAGTGCAAAAAGAGCAGAAAAGTGTAATATGAACAATGTATGAACAACATGTACAGATATGTAGATAGATGTACATTATGCTGTCTTTTGTAGTAGACACAAACCGTAAACTGTCACAAACTGCAGTAAAAACCCCGATTGAGATGCATATTCTGAATGTGCTGTATAAATGTCCAAAGAATGCTTCTAAAACCTGAATAATACCGGAATATCTCACGTCTTAATCGGAAAATGCTATATTCGGAAAAAGGCCTTATTCGGAATATCCAACCAGAATATGCCGTTTACATGACCTGTATCAAATTGGGAATTTTGTCATATTCGGAATAATAGTGGAATATTGGTGTGCATGTAAACGTACTCAATGACAGAGGGAGCACAATAAAAAGGCATATATGTCTGTAAACTCCATCCATCCATCTTCGTCCGCTTATCCGGGGTCGGGTCGCGGGGGCAGCAGCTCCAGCAGGGGACCCCAAACTTCCCTTTCCCGAACCACATTAACCAGCTCCGACTGGGGGATCCCGAGGCGTTCCCAGGCCAGGTTAGAGATATAATCCCTCCACCTAGTCCTGGGTCTTCCCCGAGGCCTCCTCCCAGCTGGACGTGCCTGGAACACCTCCCTAGGGAGGCGTCCAGGGGGCATCCTTACCAGATGCCCGAACCACCTCAACTGGCTCCTTTCGACGCGAAGGAGCAGCGGCTCTACTCCGAGCTCCTCACGGATAACTGAGCTTCTCACCCTATCTCTAAGGGAGACGCCAGCTACCCTCCTGAGGAAACCCATTTCGGCCGCTTGTACCCTGGATCTTGTTCTTTCGGTCATGACCCAGCCTTCATGACCATAGGTGAGGGTAGGAACAAAAACTGACCGGTAGATTGAGAGCTTTGCCTTCTGACTCAGCTCTCTTTTCGTCACAACGGTGCGATAAATTGAATGTAATACCGCACCTGCTGTGCCGATTCTCCAACCAATCTCCCGCTCCATTGTCCCCTCACTCGCGAACAAGACCCCAAGGTACTTGAACTCCTTCACTTGGGGTAAGGACTCAGTCCCTAAGTCTGTAAACTCGTGGTAATAAAAAGGCAGAGCACTCTCTCCTTGGGGTCGAAAATCAAGCTGTTCCACTCAGCGCTCCCCCTGGAGAACTTCCGTTGTGTAATCTGGATGCAGCATTTTTTTTTGTTGCATTTGTTTGATTGTTTGCTTTTCTTTTTGCATCGTTTCTGTATTTGCAGCCCATTTCTATATTTGGTTGTGTTGTGTGTATTTGCAGCGCGTTCGCTAAATGCTGCGCATGCGTTGTCAAATTAATGAAGCTGTTTTCTTAATTTGCTTGTCTTTTGTCTATTTGTTATTAAGTTGCAGTGCGTTTGCCCCTGTCGGCCACCGTAAGAAACCGAAACAAAGCGTTGCACACTGGTTTGAGATTGAACGTGCCCTCAGCTCTGCAGTTACCTGACCTCCCCCTCATCTCATTCCCTCGTCAGCCTCTCATCTCAAACACCGGCCCAGTTTCATTCATTTCCTGCCAGACCATCAAAGTTGCCAGCAGACTCGGACCCTGCCTGTCCCCCTGCTACATTATGCTGTCCTGTGGACTTAAAGGGATACTTCACCCAGAAACAGCACAAATCATATATAATAATCTCACTTCTGTAGACTCTCTATGGTCCCAAAATAAATTAATAAACGGAGCGCCCGTCACATCAGTGCAAACAGACTTCAACGGAGGCCGAAAGAAAGACAGCAAACAAGGTTATAAAACGTTCTCCAAGTTGTCTACATATTTATACACAGTTGATTTGGTCTTCTATGTATGTTGTTGTTTTTATTTGACATACCTACGTATCTCTCTTTATCTGTGCTTATTTCTGTCTTTGTGCTCTCATCTCTTATCTTTTGGTACCTTAATAAAAGTGTAGTAAATAACTAATGAAACTATGACATCCTAAAAACACAGGATCCTCGTTGACATAATGCAACGTGTTCCTGAGCTGCTAACCCTCAAACTAAATGTCTAACTTTAATCTAATCTGAAACCCAAAACTAACAGCAATCCTAAAACCAAATCTAAATCTAAAGCCTCAAACAGTCATTTGCCCGGAGTAAAGTACAGATGAGCAAAGATTCTACTTAAGTACAGTGAAGTATTTGTACTTTGTTACATTACAACACTGGTAAACACACACCTGGTCCTCACTAACTTTTGTGTTCCACCTGTCTACATTTTCTTTTGTTAAAGCTTTTAACTCTTGAGTGCACCATTAGTATTTGTGTCACTTAGACCTTCCTAAGGACCCTTCTACGCCTTGATTGTCAGACACTCGAGGATTTCAGTTTGACGTTCACTTTTAAGCGATAAATTGTTCCTAATATGTGACTTTGTGGGCTGCTACCATGTCTTATGCCTTTGTTTGTGTGTCTGAATGCTTTTTTTTTTTTTTGTAGATCAAGTTTCCCCCTTGAGGCAGAAGACAGCTCTATGAACTGAACCGAGTCATACCTGAGTGATGTCACCGCAGGGGATTTCCCACACAGGTGACACCAGGAAGTACAGTAACAGCAAACTTCCGTGTGTGTGTGTGTGTGTGTGTGTGTGTGTGTGTGTGTGGGGGATCTATATTTAGCCCAGCTCTTTGTGTCTGACGTGACGACATCACTCAGAGGGGGGTTCAAAGACCCTGAAATAAGGGGCAACCGCCTGTAGCGATGCATCGTTTTACCTTCACGTTTCCTGCTGCTGTGTAGACACATTAAAATAGTTTTGTTTTTGGGTACACACAAATTATATTGATGGAAAATACAAGTACTACATGTATATTAAAAAGTGTGTGTGTGTGTATATATATATATATATATATATATATATATAACACTTTTTTTTTAAGAAGGAAAAATAACAATAATAGAATATTTTGAAAAAAAGTCTAATAATATCTGTACATGAACCATGTTGATGGGACATTCGGAGCCCTAATGAAAAATATATTTAAATTTTTTTATTCAAGAACGAAAATAATAAAATAAATATAACTTTTAATGAATTAATTATAAATAATTATATCAATTATTATTTTCTAATTAACAAGAAAACCTTAAGAGAAAAAAAATTAACAAATTTAAATGAATTTTAAAAAATATTCCACCTTGTAACCCAAAAAATGTCAGTTAGCCAGACACCATTATTGCTTCATTCTGTTTAATTAATAAAAACATTTTTATGGTTAGCAACAAGTCTCGGACAAAATTGCTGATTGAAGCTTCAGATTGGAAATAAATACTGGAACCAGCGGTCTAAAACACAACACATCTTCTTTGTAGCGTACATGTTGTTTCCACATCACAACTGAAAGTCCTCCAAACCAAACAACAATAGCAGTTGTTCCTATCCTCTAATACGACCCACCGGAGCATTTCATAAATTAAAACTACGATCTCATTCGGTCGCAGTTTTGAACACGTCTGTAATGTTGTGAAACGGTCCCAGTTTGGTTATGTTTAGACCCAGAAACTACTTAGATAAGATAAGAAAAAGATGACGCTTTGGGTTCGATTCAGATGTTACGTCACTTCCCGAAAGTTACGCGCGTGACACAGAATATGACATTCGTAAAGTAAGAAAAAACAAACGGGACTGGAAGCCCGGTCTCTTAGGTTAACCTGCCGTCCTACGTGGAAACCAAGAGGTTATAATAATGACCTCTTTGGTGGAAATTTGGCGCTCTAACATTTCCTCACCTTACTTGCTGCTTTGCTCCAGTCATAACTACTACGGCCACTAGATGGCGCTGCCACTATAAACGTAAACGGTGCTTGAACAAATGATGTCTGGGAGCGTTTTTTGGGGGGAGGACAGTCTCCTTAAAGCTCAGGAACACTGAAGTCGGAAGAATGACTTCCCAATTTGGGAAATGGGACCATTGAGGAGCATGTGATTACACAAAAAAAAGAGGACAAAATCACCACTGCCTCAGTTCAAGATAAATAAAACTGAATATTCTAACTTATTAAAGTGACTGAGTGAAGTAAACAGTCGTAATTGGTGCAGGTTGTGTGTTTATGAAGCTAGCATATTATTCCAGTAGGGTATTTAATTTAAGAACAACATTTGAACTAAGAGATATCGCCATGAGACCTCCTCAGCTGCATTAACATTAAGACAATCATGTTTGTATTACAAGTTTTCTGAAATGTTATGTTTAGGCATTATCTAATGCTAACTTTTGGGAAAATTAGGAGAAATCTACAGACACAAATTGACTGATGTAAGAAAATAAACACCTTAATGTGTATATGGGTTGTTTTTTTCCTCCAAGACATGTTATGGAAGCAAAATAGGCCAAAAACTCCAACTAAAAAGATCTGATGCAGTGTTCTTCCCCTCTGCAGGTATGACAGGTCTACGTGACATCATACGAGGAAAACTGAGCCTTGGAAATTCTCCAACTTTCCCTTTTGGCGCCTGTTCAGTGGCATATTTGTGTGCAGCCATGCATCTCTTAGCTCCTGTACGTCACATTCATGTCTGGTGGCAGTCCAGAGTCACCTGCACGACTCTGGACTTTTGGAGGAAACTGGAGCAGCTGAAGAAAACTCCACGCTGTCGAGCCCACGGGTGTGTTGGGACAGTTTTGAAACTCATATCTGAGCCTAAAGTGCTTGATGTGTCACCTGTCGCCCCTAAGAAAGAAGCCGTCCTGTTATATGGGTCGAGCAGCAACCTCGTCTCTCTCTGATGTCTGCTGCGTCGGGGAAAAAAAAAACCAACCTGCACAGTCACCGTTTCCCGGCTACGCCGAGAAAGCCACAACCTACTTTAATCTGACCACACATCTAAAACCTGCTTACCAAAATCTTTCTATCAACACGCCAGCCATATCATCGCCGCAGAGACAATGAAATCTGATCAGACGTCAAAAATGTAAAAACAAATACACTGCATTTTAGATTTTATCAGGGCTGCAGCTAACGGTTACTTTCTATAATCGATTGATAGTTCAGTCAGAAAATATAAAAAAAAAAAAAACATTGCACATTGCAATTTCACATTAGCTTTTAAATGTCTTGCTTCGTCCGACCAGCGGTCCAAAACTCAAAGATCTTCTATTTAAGAAGATACAGTTAAGTTGGAGTTAGGCAACGCTTAGGGAAAGGTTGTGGTGGTCATGGTTTTGGAAAAGATGGAGGTCTTGGTTAAATATTGAAAAAGTCAACAGCAGCACGCCCCCTCAGGAACAAGACACCCAAACATTTAGCATCTTTTTGTGATTGTTTTACATCTATTTTGAAGTTGCTTTCACACCTGAGCAGTTTGGTCTGTTCTAGCCCAACATCAGGTAGTCCGGTTTGTTTGTAGTGGTGTGAAAGCTTATTTGAACTCTGCTGCGGACCAAACAACCAAACTCTGGTCTGCTTGAAAAACAGGGGGGGGGGTCTCGGTTCACCTCCAAGGGCTCTAGAGTTCGGTTCACTTCAGGTAAGAATGCAAACCAACCCATATACAGGAAGTGAAGCAAAAAACAGAGCACTTACTGGCCTGCAGTTTCAACCTTACACACAACTTATGGACTTGTATATGATTTAAAGCTTTAGTGCGTAACTTTTTGATATTAATGAGCGTCCGTTACATTCAAGCCGTTACCAAATGAGTTGCTACAAAGCTAATTAAGACTATCAGCTCCACACAACTCTCTCTGGATTTCTCAGTGTGACTACGTTCAGAAGATTGTGGCGTCCGGTGACTTTCCCGCGCAGAAATGCAAAGAGTGAAAATAGTTACCTCTTCTGAAGAGTCCATCATGTTTTTTATGTTTTTTTTTAATCCTCCGTGTCCTCCTTGGCTACTAGCAACTGTGTGGAGGAGGAGGGGTCGGCGGGGGTGTGTGTGTGTGTGTGTGTGTGTGTGTGTGTGCGGGGGTGTGTGTGTGTGTGTGTGTGTGTGTGTGTGCGGGGGTCTGTCAATCAACCACTGACCACTGGATGATTTGACAGAAATTGTTCTCGTCAAATGTGCTCTTTAAAGGAGCAGACACGAGTGTTGTCAGCGCGGCTGCTTGACCTGGTTACTGTTCTGACTTCCAGGAAGAGCTTCCAAAACACACACACACACACACACACACGCCGCTATGCTGACATATTCGTTGTTTTTTTTTTGTATCTGGGTTGGGCGACTCTGCGCTTTTTTGTTTTTAAACCTGCATAAATCTGTCGAGTCACCGTTTCCTCGACTGCGTCGAACCGAAGCCACAACCTAGTTTTATCTGACTGCACATCTAAACGACAAAATTGGGTTTCTATCCAAACCATCATCAACGCCGGGGAGAGGAGAAGGACAGAGGAGGTGAAGAGGAGAGGAAAGGAGGTTTTGAGAAATAAAAGGACGAAGAGGAAAGAAAGATGAAGTAGAAAAAGGAGAGAGAAAAGAGGAGGAAGGAGGCAAGGAAAGGGAGTAGGGAGATGAGAGGAAGGAGAAAAGATGAGAAAAAACAGGAAAAAAGACAGAGGAGAAAGGAAAAGGATCATTCCTTTCCTAGTTCCTAGTTAGAGGAGAGGAAGATAAAAAGGGGAAGGAAGGGAAGAAGAGAAGGAGAGGGATGAGAAGAAGAGGGAAAACTATTTAAAAAGAGGAAGAGTAGAAAGAGGAAAGAACAGAGTAAAAAGCCTACAGAAAAGATGAAAGGAAAGAAGGAAAGTAGAATAACGAAGGAAGAATAAGAAATGGATGAGAAAAGACAAAACGAAGGGACAAAGGAAATACATAATGGGAGACAATGGAGGGAGCAGAGGAAAGGATAATGAAGACGAAGAGAGAGAGAGAGAAATGGGACACAAGGTGGAGCGAAGGGACGAGGAAAAGAAAGAAGGGAGTGGGAGAGGAAGAAGAGAAAAGCTGACAGTAGGAGAAGACTGCAGAAAGGAGTAGAGGAAAAGGAGAAGAAAGAGGCGAAAGGGCAGAAGATCAAGGCCAAAGAAAGGAGAGAAGACATCGGAAGAAAGGAGGATGAATGAAAGAAAGAGATGGAAGAGAAAGAAGAGAGGGATGCATGAAAGAGGAGATACCGAAGAGGAGAAGAAAATAGGAAATGTAGAAAAGAAGGAATACAGATGAGGAGGACATTAAAGAAAGGAGAAGAGGAAAAAGAAAAGAAGAAAATAGAGAGAAAAAACTAAAAGACAGAGAAAAATGAGATGGCATGGGAATAAAGAAGAGAGCAGGGAAAAAAGAGGGAAGAGGAGGGGTGAAAATATAGAAAAAGAGAAAAGAAGGAATAGAGAGGAGGAAATTAAAGAAAAGAGAGATGAGAAGAGAGAGGAGGGATATATAGGAAAGAGGAATGAAAGAGGAAAGGAAGAAAAGAAGGAATGACGACGAGTAGAAAATTAAGGAAGAGGGGAAAGAGAGGGGGGGGGGGGAGAGAGAGAAGACCAAATTTAAAAGAGAAAAGATGAGCAGTAAGTAAAGAGAGAGAAAAGAGAGGAGTAGAGGAATCAGGAAGAAAGGAGAGAAAAAGAGGTGGGGAGATTACTTTGGAAGTTTGCAGTAGTGAGTCAGTTTAGGAAATTTCAAAAACGAGAGGAGGCAAAAGAAAAACATGACAAGAGGGGGAGGGAGGAGAGAGAGAGAGCGAGTGAGAGAGAGAGAGAGAGAGGAGGAAGAGGAGGTATAAATGCAGCAGAGGGGACAGAAGCTGCTGCAGTCAAAGATGTTTCTCCTCCTCCTCAGGACGTCTGCTCTTGCTCTGCTCCTCGGCCTCAGCACCGCTGGTGGGACGTCCCAGAGAGGACTCAACGCCGCTGACGGGACGTCCCAGAGAGGACTCAGCTGCCGGGAGGAGATCCCCTCCGAGCTGCTCCGGGACCTTTGGCGCCGAACCACACAGCTGATCAACAAGCTGCCGGTGAGATCAATAACTCTGATTAGCTGTTTGTTAGCGTCGACTAAATACACAAGATTTAATATTTCAGATTTATATTTGCCATTTGTGCACACACCAAAAAGTCCAGGCACACACAGGGGATTGACCTGCTGGCTCTTTGACTTTAAGTAGAAAGAGTTATAAGGGCAAAGAAAAGCACACCGACTAATATAGAAAAAGATTACACAAGGTAAATAAATTAAAATTAAAATAAGACAAAAAAAACTTAGATACTATACAGAAGAGTGCAAAAAATATCATAACTCATGAAAACTGTAACTGGAGGATACAACTACAACGGGTCAGATCAAAACTTAGTTACAAACACTCAATGGTGTTTTACGTTAGGCTTAAAACACCAAACACGTTACAAGCACAACACTTATTAAGGAGTCTGCTAATCAATGTCCGTTTACTCCCAATGAATGAATGAATGAATGAATGAATGAACGAATGAATGAACGAATGAATGAATGAATGAACGAATGAATGAATGAATGAATGAACGAATGAATGAATGAATGAATGAATGAATGAACGAATGAATGAATGAATGAATGAATGAATGAATGAATGAACGAATGAATGAATGAATGAATGAATGAACGAATGAATGGTTTATTTATCCTCGAGGGATCGTTGAAGGGTGACCCTCATTTGCAATCACATCGAGTCCGATTATAGAGACAAGAACAAAACAACACAGAAAACACAATCCTACGAAATATAGAAAGACGATACAACGCTCTGTATTAGAAAATGATTTGATAAATGAAAAACTATGTAACGCAATTACAGGTAGAAGTTTGAATGAATGAATGAATGAATGAATGACAAGTCTCAAACAACATACAAAAGGATAAACAAAGAACTTTAAACACAAAAGTAGTTCATTATGAAGAAAGAAAAAGCAGGAATGAGCAAAATAAATAAATACTCTCGTCCGAAAGAGATTTGGAAGGTTCTAGCCTTTTTGGAAATGTCCGTACCTTTTACATCTTTAATTACCAAAATAACCCTTTCAACGCGTTTTCAGTCTATCGTTTCTCAATAAACAACCATACAGCCCTATAACAGAAAACGTCAAAAAACAAGTACGTCAGGAAGAACTTCTGCTGCTTTTTAGGATTTAAACCAATTCTTGATTGTCTGCGAATCGTTGTCACTATACCTTGAATGAAGGATCAATAACTCTTATTGATTATCCTGCCAATCATTACAGCAGTTTAAAGGAACACGCCGACTTATTGGGACTTTGTCTTGTTCCCCGTCTCCCCCAGAGTTAGATAAGTCCATACATACCCTTCTCATCTCTGTGCGTGTCGTAACTCTGTCTGACACCCCCACCGCTAGCCTAGCTTAGCACAGATCCTGGAGGTAACCGGCTCCATCTAGCCTAGCTTAGCACAGATCATAGCGTGTACAAATAACAAGGTCACATGACACACAGCCATCTTCTTGTTATTTGTTCACGCTGTGACTGTACAAATCACAACATGTAAATAGGAACATGTTGGCGTTATTTGGTCACTTATTGGGAGCAGTAGGCTAGATGGAGCCGGTTACCTCCAGGATCTGTGCTAAGCTAGGCTAACGGTGGAGGCGTCAGACAGAGTTACGACGCACACGGAGATGAGAAGGGTATGTCTGGACTTATCTAACTCTGGGGGAGACGGGGAACAAGACAAAGTCCCAATAAGTCAATTTAATCTCGACAATAACACTTATTGCAGTGCTTACTGCAGTTTATGTGATTGTTACAGATTTTTAGATGAAACAGTTTCACATCCATATATAGTACTTTATATATTCTTACTGATGAGTCATACAGTGAATCAGCTCGTAATCAGTGTCAGACAGGAAGTGAAACGTGTGAAAAGCTGCAGTTTTTAGACCAGATCAAAGCTTCTCATCAGATCAAAGACAGCTTACTTCACAGTTGGAGGAAGTAGCCACTTTTTGATATAATGTTACAAATGAAAAATCGGAAATATAAGTCAGTCACTAATATGTGTCTAATGAGTTTGATATTTTTATCCACAGAAAGAAGAGAAATTCTTGAGGCGACAGAGACTTCTGCCCAAGTTCTGCACCAAATGTTCTGAGGTCAGTAAACCCGTCTGTCTGTCTGTCTGTCTGAAGTGTGGTTGAATGAGCTACTTCTCCAAAGTCTGTGTGTTAGCTGCTGTAGATAATAGGGATGCACCGAATCCAGATTTTTGGGGTTCAGCCGTCCATTAACACAGTAAACACATTAATGAAGTAAACAAATGGTTAACACAAGTTTTTAGCTGTGACTGTCCTTCCTTTGCCGTACCAGAAGTTGCTGCATTCTGGCTGCTGTCTGCAGATTCCTTCATGCTCAGCTCGTATTCTTCCAGATGTTTCATACCAGATGTTGTAACAGCGGTGATGTTGTGTATTGTTTAGGGTCCTCGCCACCACCAGACTAATCAGCATTGCAGATTGAACATGTAGCTGGACTTGAATGGCCTTCTTTTGACTGAAAGTACTGCCAAACAACACTTTTTCTGCTCACATCTTTGGTTCGGCAGAAACCCAACCCCGTCAAAAAGCCCAATATTTAGCCGAATCCGAAGCCGAATCCTGGATTTGGTGCATCCCTGGTAGAGAACACAAAAAACACAGCGCTTTCAAGCCAGGGAGCGGAGTTCACTTCCCGGGGAAAACAAAATACTTTCACCCAGGAAACGCGTGTTCATTTCTTGGAAGTATTTTAATCCAAACCTCGATCTTTTTCCTAAACTTAACTAGATGTTTTGGTGCCTAAACTTAACTGTTGTCGCCGCACAATGCTCACTTTTTGTCGGCTAAACTCACCAACTGCCGCTGATACGACGGATAGCTCACGGAGCTCTGCTGCCGTCGTCACGTGACCAGCCGGCGACCACCTAATTTTGTAGGATATCATACAAATTGGTGTGTGTTAAGATAATTATTTATCAAGGAATGGACAGAATCACTGAAATTGTCTCAATGTTCGTTTACTTGCAAGTAAAGTCAGTTTTACAGCACTCACAGCAAAGTACAGAAAATGACTAACCAAAGCCTCCAACAGTAGCTTTTTTTTTATGAGTAAAATACAGTCATAATACCCATCTCTGGTCAGGAAGGGCATCTCCTCCTCCTCAGGAGCACCCCGTGCCCCCCCCACAAGGTCAGGAAGTGGCTCCCATGATTTATCTTGTGAGAACGTCAGCAGTATTTTGGCTTTCTACCAGGCAGACAGTTTAATATTAACAGAAACAAGAAGAGTTGATTAGTTTTTCTAACAGTGTGCATACATTTTGGAACAATACGTGCGGATGCGTTGATTTTAGACACCTAAAAACATCTATATCAGTTTAAGCGTAAGCTATATTTAGAATATTTTCAGCCCTTAACAACAGGACAGTCATTTTACCTGGCAGAACACGGGAGTTGCTGCGCTACCATCTATCTGCCTCCATCATACGTTAGTTTGTGTCAGTGTGTGACTTTGGTGTTTTTAAAGGGTTAAGAACAAACACACAAAGGCAACATACAGCATACAACCCACTTAACAAATATCCAAACTATCCCGTTAATCTGTCTGTAAAATCTGCTTAAGTCAATGTCTTGCAGGATAAAAAAGGGCACATGCAGTATCATCTTGGTATTTCTGGTGGGAATCATTCTTTGAATGGAATCTGGTGCTGGAAAGAAAGTGTTAAAATGAATCTTACGCTGAGGTTTCTGCCTCCAGCCATGATGGTGTCCGCTCGGTTTACCTCAACCACAACCACACGTTTATCATCTCCCATCTAAATGCTGCAACTATGCAGAACCATATCTTATCGAAGAAACTGAAACGCAACACATCCTTCTCTGCACGCCACTGCTTTGGGAATTTCTTCCTACAAACATTAACATGTCCAACCAGTGGGTTAATGGTACGTTATAGCTGACATACCTGTCCTATCGAGCGTACAGTTTGGATTCCAAGAATCAGGAAGTATTTCAGTTTCCTTCAGTGATTTTGTTGTACCCCACAGGGTGTTTGATTTATGATTCATGCAGAGCACGTTTAATGTCTTTATCTGTTTGTAGAGGTAATATTAGTCATAGTGGAGCGTTAAGCTTCTGTAAGTCTACTGTTTTCTCATAGAGGCTCTATGTCCATATTAAAAGCTAAACGGGCAACCACTGTACTAGGAAGTTACATTTAAACACCTCGTTACTTTATGGAACGCTTTAAACACAGCTTCCAAATACAGACTGTCATTGGATACATTTTTGTTGAATGCTACCAAAATAATCATTGTTTATCTTCAATAGAATGACTCAGCGTTTATATTGTATTGCCCAGTACAGTAGTAGTTACCCATTAGGTTAAATTAAAGCCATAAGACTGAGGAAGTGTGTAACCGGCTAAAGATATAATATTTAAGTTTTCCGCATTAAAATGTCTAGAAAGGACTGTATGTTGTATGTATGTTCTTTATGTTGTTTAGTTGTGTGCTTACATTATCTCAAATGTTTCCAACAATGTTCAAACCCAGAGAAATATGTCATTTTATTCCCAGTAATGCTCTGTTACATTTGGTCGTCTGTTGGTGGCGTCATATCCCCTTTGTGCATGCGTCAACGTTGTGGTTATCTGCCAGAAGCTGACATAAACTGACTTTTTATCCAGTTTTAGGCCACTTTTTTTGTTTTATATTTGAACCGATTGATGGAGTTTAGTCATTGGACGTCTGGATCTTAAGTTATCAGAGAAACGAGCTGAGCAAACGTTAGCCGCAGCCACTGAAGGAATCCTAACCAGGAGAAACTGACGGCCCTTAACAGCAGAAAATGACTTATTATTATAAATGTCTCTGTAGCCTTAGTAAGCTTAGATTTATTTTTCATCAGGACATTGAAATGAGGTCCTGAAAAAACCTTATTTTCAGTTTGATGTTTCTCAGAAGCATACGGTGGCCATGAAGTGCAAAACATGACAGAAAATCGCACAACACAACAGCAAATCGCACAACACGACATCAAATCGCACAACACGACAGCAAATCCCACAACACGACAGCAAATCCCACAACACGACAGCAAATAACACAACACGACAGCAAATCCCACAACACGACAGCAAATCCCACAGCACGACAGCAAATCCCACAACACGACAGCAAATCCCACAACACGACAGCAAATCCCACAACATGACAGCAAATCCCACAACACCACAGCAAATCCCACAAGACAGCAAATCCCACAACACGACAGCAAATTGAACAACACAACAGCAAATCCCACAACACGACAGCAAGTCCCACAACACGACAGCAAATCGCACAACACGACAGCAAATCCCACAACACGACAGCAAATCCCACAACACGACAGCAAATCCCACAACACGACAGCAAATCCCACAACACGACAGCAAATCCCACAACACGACAGCAAATCCCACAACACGACAGCAAATTGAACAACACAACAGCAAATCCCACAACACGACAGCAAATCCCACAACACGACAGCAAATCGCACAACACGACAGCAAATCCCACAACACGACAGCAAATTGAACAACACAACAGCAAATCCCACAACACGACAGCAAGTCCCACAACACGACAGCAAATCGCACAACACGACATCGAGGGATTTGCTGTCGTGGTTTGCACTTCAGGGCCACTGTAGAAGCAGAATAAAAAAAAGTTTTCTATGCTTTGCTGAACAAAAAGTAACAAACTATTGAGCTAAAAACAAGCAGAATCCATGGTGCGGTGGGTGTGATGTAAACGTGCTCCCTCTCCTTCTCAGCGTGTGATTGGCTGGCTGGAGATACGGGAAGTGATGGACGTGTACCAGAGGAGTGTGTTCAGCAGAGAGGTGGTCCAGGAGCTCCTCCCCCTGCACTACAACGACCTACTGTACCGGCTCCAACACACACTGCAGCACTGTGTGAGTGCACACACACACACACACACACACACACACACACACACACACACACACACACACATGCTCAGAAATACACACAAATAACAAACACACACTCATTAATGTGTTTTTGTGTACTTTGTGTTCAGGTTTCGTCCTCTAAACCTTCAGAATGGTTCAAAACCATCAAGAACCTGGAAAGAAAAATTAAAAAGGTAAATGTATACATATTGTACTACTACTTCTGCTACTATACTGGCACTAATAATACAGGCTGTTCTCATGAACCGTTCGTACATAAAGCTACGAAAAGTAATGCACTGTAATTCGTATTTATTCCACGTATTTTTTGCTGAATGCACAGCATTCACTGCTGCTGTATAAGAGGCAGAATAGTGTAAAAAGTCAGGGTGGATCTTTTGGTCCTAAAACGCAGGGCTTTCGTGTCCCGGAAGAAGTTACAAGGAAACCGCAAGACTGACGTTAAAGCATATTGAACATTAATATGAAATAGACATACAGAAACAAATATATACAGAATAGTTGTTTAACATAAGAAAAAAAGAGGCCGAAAGGTTTGGTGCAGAATGTGCAAACATATATAGTCGTTAACTAGTTGTTTTGGTTTCTGAACTAAACTGCCTTCGCCGCAGGACAGTCATCTTTTGTTGGCTAAACTTAACTGTAACGACCGTCACCGTGCGGTGCTCTGCACCCGGCTCACAGTCACCTTTTCTCAGCTAAACTTCGTCACATGACTGGCCGGCGGTTGCCGTAATTTCCTAACCTAAGGCTTTAACTTCTGTGTGAGTAGCCTTGTAATACGCCTCGTGGTAAGCGGGATAATGTAGAGCGAGCCGGTCATTATTGCGAATTGAACCCGTTCTTTTGTGTTGTCTTCCTTTGGACCGTTCGCTCGTCGACGCTTTTGTTCCTTTTTTCAAGGCACTTTTTTCAATGTTTTTGGCGTTTTTTTTGGCATTTTACACTTCTTATAAACACCACTAACACCAACTCATTGCTAGTTTTACACTTTTTGGATTTCATGGTCAGTAAACCTCATTTATTAAGGAAATGATACCTAATCCTTGAGTTTAAAAAAGATGAAATTATGAATTATTTAGACTAATATTAAAGGAAGGACAATCACAGAAGGGTCATCGTTCAGTCAGGATACTGTTTCGAAACATTTCAGTTTCTTTTTCAAAGGCTAGAGATCCGATCTTCTGTTGTACTTGTGAAGCGCGTTGAGTGGAATCTTCTGATATAGACATTTAGAAAACGGGTCAAAGACAACACAAGGGTTAATTAATACATCTGTGAAGCCTTCAGGCTGGGTCCTTCATCAGTCTGTCGGGGGTTGGGTGTCTTTCAAAACGATTAGATACCGGTACCAATACCTTGACTGACACACCAAGTCCTGAATGACACCAATTTTGTTGAATCCATTTTATTTATTTATTTTAAAGATTGAGATTTTTGGCCTTTATTTGACAGGACAGCTTAGACTTGAAAGGGCAGAGAGGGGGGGAATGACATGCAGCAAAGGGCCGCAAGTCGGAGTCAAACCCGCAGCTGCTGCGTTGAGGAGTAAACCTCTATATATGCGCGCCCGCTCTGCCAGGTGAGCTACCCAGGTGCCCTGTTAAATCCATTTTAACAAAAAGAAATTCCATTACGGCACACATCTTTCAATCTATGTTTTTGCTCCTACTACGTGATTTCTAAGCGATGAGGCATTTAAGTACTTGATACTAAGGATACGCTCTACTTATATCCCTCTCATAATTCATCCATCAACAGTGTTATCCCGCTCCGGGTCAGCGGTTAGTAATATAATATACTTTATTTCATGTTTAATACCATGTTCTGTCCCATTATAAATATATTACTTCCTGTTCCTGCAGAGGAGGAGAGACCAGGGAGCGCTGAAGGCCATCGTAGAGTTCACCTACGTCCTCCGATGGCTCGATGAGCTGGCTCAGCACCACATCCTGTAGATCTTCATCATCTTCATCATCTTCCTCATCTTCATCGTCATTATCATCTTCTGTTTTTCCTTTAAAAATCTGTTTGATTTTGTTTTTCTAAATGAGTTAAAATTGGACTTTTGCAGCACAAACTTTTTATTTTTATTTATACTTTAATATACTTTAATTAATATTCCCATTGAGCGGGTTTGAGGAATGACGTACATCATCTGTCCATGTGACCGAAGGTTGCAGCTACCAATATTTTTAGGCCTCAGTAGAGAACATAAATAAGGATGCAGTTTGTGCAATACGGCGTTTTAAAGAAAACTATATACCAGGGGGAAATTATCAGCTGGACAGAATGTTTTTCTATATTTTTTCTCCTCACTTTTTTCATCTGGAAGCATCGACTAAGCTCTTCTTGTGTTGTATCGGGACACGTAACTTTCAGATATTTACGGACCCAAAAGCTTTACAGTCTGTTAAAACTGTTACTTTGAAAAACGTTGGTACTTTTTTTACATAGCAAAAAACAGGTCAATCTCACAACAATGAGACTGAATCATTATTTGCACCATTATCCTCCACAACTAGGCCTTGAATCTTAATTCTTTAAAGTATTGATTTGTGTTTTGAATGTTTTACATTTGTATTAACGTAGCTTTATTTACAAAATATTTATTACATTTGAGTATTCACTTAAAAAGTATTAAAATGACTTGAAACTTTAATATATGAAGGAAGATATTTTTTATATGACTTATTGTTGCAGCTGTATTTATGTGAATTTGTCAGATTTCAGATTCCTATTGAAATAAACTAGACTTTAAATGTACTGTTGGCTGGTGTTGGTTTCTAATCGGTACGTGTTGTCTCCCTCTGCTGGTCTGGATTCATTACAACACATCAACATTAACTTTACGTTCATTTAGCTGACGCTTAAAAGCTTCAGTGCATTCAAGCCGTTGCCAAATGAGTTGCTACAAAGCTACTTAAGACTATCATCTCTGTATTTCTGTGTATTTTCTCTATTTCTTTCTATGTTCAGGAGATTGTGGCGTCCGGTGACTATTTTGAAGTTGCTTTCACACCTGAGCAGTTTGGTCTGTTCTAGCCCAACCTCAGGTAGTCCGGTTTGTTTGTAGCGGTGTGAAAGCTTATTTGAACTCTGCTGCGGACCAAACAACCAAACTCTGGTCTGCTTGAAAAACGGGGGGGGGGTCTCGGTTCACCTCCAAGGGCTCTAGAGTTCGGTTCACTTCAGGTAAGAATGCAAACCAACCCATATACAGGAAGTGAAGCAAAAAACAGAGCACTTACTGGCCTGCAGTTTCAACCTTATACACAACTTATGGACTTGTATATGATTTAAAGCTTTACTGCGTAACTTTTTGATATTAATGAGCGTCCGTTACATTCACGCCGTTACCAAATGAGTTGCTACAAAGCTAATTAAGACTATCAGCTCCACACAACTCTCTCTGGATTTCTCAGTGTGACTACGTTTGTGGCGTCCGGTGACTTTTCCCGTGCAGAAACTCGAGTGAAGATAATGAGCTCTTCTGAAGAGTCCATCATGTTTGTTTAATCCTCCTCAATTCCTCATGGAAGGCTTGTACCATGTGGACGCGCAGACAGTTTTGTTGTCATTACTTAGAATTTGTCATGGGGGGCGACAGAAACGACGCACTATGCCTTTAAGAGCAGGGGTCTTCAATGTTTTTTAAGCCAAGGACCCCTTATCTGAGAGAGGGACGGCGCAGGGACCCCCCTACTACATGTTTTATCAAATTAAGTTGCATATTTAACTGGGCCTACAGTAAAAGCCTAAAGCCTTTAGACATAAATGTTTACTGCATAGAAAAGTAAGCTATGCAAATAATTGTTAGTATGATTTTATAAATCATGTTCTAATGTTAAACATACACGTGGCAGTGAATCCTCAGGATTATCTGATCTGTGGATCTTAGTGACAACCTCACTGATGTGGCCGGGTTGGCTCAGTGGGTAGAGCAGATGCACATGTATTTGGAGGTTTACGCCTCGACGCAGAGGTCCAGGGTTCAAATCCAACCTGTGATGATTCCCTGCATGTCTTTCCCCTCTCTCTCTCCCCTTTCTCACCTAGCTGTCCTATCAAATAACGGTGGAAAAGGCCAAAAATGTATCTTTTAAGACATTTTCATTTTTAAAAAAAACTTTCAAAAGTTGCAAAGGAACTCCCTTCATTCATTTTGCCAAAGTATTTTTCTGTACTGAAAAAACTTTGTAAATATTTTGGATGCCCCCCTGCAGTAACTCGGAGGACCCAATATGGGTCGCGGACCCCATGTTGAAGATCTCTGCTTTAAGGAAAGGAGGCATACAGAAAGGAGGAAAGAAGGACAGGAAAAAAAGGTAAGGAAAGGAAGGCAAGGTACAAAATGGAAAGAAAGAAAAGGAAGGGAAGGAAAGGGGGGGAAATTAAAGGAGAAGAAGATACAGGACAGAAACAAAGAAGAGAAGACGAGAAAAGAAAGGAGAGGACGATGAGTGGAAACAGGAAGACGGGAGAGAAAGAAAGGAAAGATTTTGTCTCCTAAATCTGAAACGGATTCTGCAGTTTGAGGTTTCAGGTCAGAATTGATTTAGAGTTCGTGGAAGAATTAAGAATTAAAGGAACAATTCGCCCAAAAAACCAAAACTGAGTCACAATCCGCTCCTTTACCTGACAGTGGAAACTCGTCGTCAGGGCAACCGTTGAAACCCACAGATCTCCGCCCCCACGTGATGACACAACACTGAACTGAACGCATCATCATCGGCATCATACTGCTGAGTCTGCTCCAACTGCAGCTGAGTCATATTATTCCTGTTCAATATTTTTTTTTACAGTACAGTTGCTTTCACACGTGCCTCGTTCAGTCCGTTTAAAACGAGTCCGAACCGAGCCGGGCCATTGATCAAGCATTTGTGTTTTTTTAATCATTACTTCATTAGCCTTATTCAGTGGGGAGAAAGCTCTGGCTCTCCAGCTCCTCCCGTAGCTCTGGGTGGAGGTCCTGCACTGACTTGAGTGTGAGGTAAACTGGGCTACACCGTGTCCCCCCCCCTCTGCAGCACTGTTGTCGGCCAGTGCGTCAGCATGCAGACCGTGGTGAAGGACAGTATTAATCAGGTGATGGAGACCAGAAAGTCTCCTATATGGTTCCAGGGCTTTGATTCTGTTGCTGCCTTGATCTGTTCCCCTCACTATTCAGCTGAGGGAGATATGGGTCGAGGTTTTTTTTACGTTTCTTCATTCGGATCCATTTGCGATCCGTTCTGAATAAACTAACAGCAGTTTACGTGCTTCGTCCTTGTTGCATTATTCATTAAGATCAGTCTAAACTGATTTCTGTAGTTCAAACAACTCTGAGTTGTAGTTGAGAACGTCAGTTATAACGGCCCACGTATTAAAACATTATTGGGTTTAAATCAGGCTCATAATTCCAGTTAATGTGTCGGGCCGGGCTCGGACGCAACGTGCACGGGCTCGGGTAGGGTCGGGCTTGATTTTTTGGGCCAGATCTAAGCTCTAATGTGAAGGCTCATCCCAACTCTGGTGCAGATCAAACAAACAAACTCTGGTCCGCTTGAAAACGGGGGTCACGGTCTCCAAGTGAACTAGATTTTGGTTCATTTTAGGTGAGAAAGCGATCCGACCCAAATACACCAAAGAAACAGAGCTACTTACTAGCCCGCAGTTTCAACCTTGCACACAATTTACGGACTTATATATGATGTATGATTTAACCCTTGTGTTGTCCTCGGGTCAAATTTGAGCCGTTTTCAAAATGACTATATCAGAAATATGGGTTTCTCTTTAACTGCCTAATTTTACCCCAAAATAACACGGATGATTCCATATAATACTTCGCAAGTACAACAAAAGATCGGATCTCCACTTTCATTGAATTGTGGGTGTTTTATTCAGTGTTTCGAAACAGTATCCTCATTTAACGTTGCCATATACAAGTCTGTGATTATTCTTCCTTTTTATATTATAATATTAGTCTAAATGATTCATAATTTCTGCTTTTATAAAATCAAGAATTAGGTAATTTCCTGTAAATGAGGTTTATTGACCATGAATTCCAAAAAATAAGTGTAAAACTAGTGGAAATAAGTGTGTTAGTGGTGTTTATACATGGTAGTGAAAAGAAGCGTTAAACGTCAAAAAAAGCGGCAAAACATTGGAAAAAATAACGCCAAAAGTGTTGAAAAAAAGAGACGAAAAAGGTGATTTTCAAGGGTTAAGGGATGACAACTTTAAGATCTATAAGCTGTTCTGAGCACACACCGCTCGTCTGTGTGACATCATCATCCCCCTCTCTCTCGGTCTCTCGGTCTCACGCCAGTTGGTAAATAGTCACGTTATTTTGATTTATTAATTCGTGTACAGGTCACGATTTTCTTGTTTATTTCGTGTCCAGGTCACGATTTTCTCGTTTATTTCGTGTCCAGGTCACGATTTTCTCGTTTATTTCGTGTCCAGGTCACGATTTTCTCGTTTATTTCGTGTCCAGGTCACGATTTTCGACCGTGACCATTTCACGAACTGCCATGACACTGGGCTGCTCTGGGGGACGCAACAACGGGGAAATGAAACGCCACACGCCGGCCACAACAACAGGACGGTTGAGGTTAGGAAAAGAAGATACTGGGAAAGGAACCATCACACGCAGGACACGCCAACAACAGCGGGACGGTTGTGGTTAGGAAGAGAATAACGCTGAAAGGAACTGCAACACGCCGGGCGCGATCCCCGGTCTCCGGGGTGAAAGTCCTGTGATGTTGTTGCAGTTGTCACGAACTGCCATGAGACTGGGCTGGTCCTTCAGTCGCTGTCTGTCAGCTGCTCATTGTTCATCTTCTTCTAAAACATTAGAAACACTGAAGCAGAACCAGAAAAGACGTGTCGCTCCATTATTTCCCTCGGATATTCTGTCCAATAAACAAGCGAGCGTCAATAATTTTGCAACTTCATCAATCGCACCGTGTCCACCGAACTATAGGTGTGAAAGCGCCCTAAATGAGCTCCTTTTTAGCCTCGATAGCTCCTAGATTTTTGTTTTTTTGTGGCTCCTTTCCCATCTGGTTCAGCCGTTTTCATCAATAAACTCTGATATTTAAATCGGAAAAACTCTTCATTTACTTTTATTTTCAAACGGGACTAAAACCCCCCCTATCCTGGGTCACAGTCCTGTGTTTGTTTGACCCACCTGACACCTATATGTCCAAAGAAAAGGAAAGGAAAGGAAAGTACAGAAAGGAAAGGAAAGTAGAAAGCAAAGGAAGGAAAGTGCAGAAAGTGCAGAAAGAAAGGTACAGGAAGGTACAGAAAGAAAAGAAAGAAAGGAAAGGAAATATAAGAAAAGGTACGGTTAGGAAAGGAAGAAAGGAAAGTTGAGTGGAGTATTTTTTGTAAGTACTTTTACTGCAGTAAAGGATCTGAATACTTGTTCCACCTCTACCACCCAGCAGCTGTTGGTGAACAATTAGCTCAGACGCTAACTGCTGCGGTATCTCCGTTTGGCTCTTCCAACCATTCTTTTCTTTTCATATACACATTTTATTTTTCAAAATATGTATATAGCTGTCCGGAGTACAACATCTGAACACATGTATTGTTTTTACACATTTACACATTTATTCAACCCTGCACCACACAGAGGAGGATGTGGTGTGTGTGTGTGTGTGTGTGTGTGTGTGTGTGTGTGTGTGTGTGTGCGTGTGCATGTGTGTGCGTGTGTGTGCGTGTGTGTGTGTGTGTGCGCGCGCTTTGACAGTTGGCCCACAGGGCTTAAGACTTCTAGGAAAGAAACACACAGTGGTGATAGTTTTAAATGTAGGAAACGACCACTTAATTCTAGTTAATACAACTGTGTGTGTGTGTGTGTGTGTGTGTGTGTGTGTGTGTGTGTGTGTGTGTGTGTGTGTGTGTGTGTGTGTGTGTCAGGCTGGCATAAATGATTCCTCTGGTGTATCAAAGGTAAAAAAACTTAAAATGCTACTTGAGCATTTCAGATTTTACTCATGAAATCATTTGCTACATCTTCGTCACAGGATGTTCAGTTCATGCAAGAAATAAGCTGTTTGGTTATGTTTAAATAAAACAACAGTGATTTGAATTCGTAGCTGCACAATGTTAACTTTCTATTCATATTAATTGTTTTTGTTCTGTAAGTAAATGGCATGTTTTTGTAATGTGAACAGAAGTCACTGTGGAGAATACAAGTTACAACTAAAGCATACAAGTCCTCCAAACCATACAACGATAGAGGTTGTTTATTCCTACCCTCTAAAGACGACCCACAGGAGCGTTTTCCGTCCTCGTATCTAATCCAGAGAAGGTAATGGTTGCAGTTTTTTGGGCTTTTATTGCCTTTATTTATAGGACAGATTAAGTGGGAGAGAGAGGGGGGATGACATGCAGGAAAGGACCGCAGGACTGAACTGAACCCGCTGCCGCTGCGACAAGGACTGAACCTCTGTACATGGGGCGCGCGCTCAACCAGGGGAGCTGCCCAGGTGCCCCATGGTTGCATTTTTAAACACGTTTGTTAACGAAACGGTCGCAGTTTGGTTAGGTTTACAAAAGCTACTTAAGTTTAGAAAAAGATTGGGGGTTTAAGTATTCATATCTGGTATGAATTGAAGACCAAAGCTAATTTATCGGGGAATCCCTAGAAATGATCTTTCTGCTTATAGCAATGGTATTTCTGCCCGCAGGGATGATTCAGGTTTCGTTGTGTGCCTTGTGGTGGTGTTTCCACCAGCAGTGATGATGCAGGTATGCTTCTTTATGCTGCAATGACATTTCATGAGTAACACTTTTACCTCATGCAATCATTGCATTTGCATAGAGCCCACAATGGTGAACACATTTCCTTCAGATGCAGTGATGATTCTACCAGCCTTGTTTCTACGCTAGATTGCTAAAAGCATGTGGACAAACGAACAGTAAACCAACATGTTATGGGTGAACATAATCATTGTGCCCACTTGCCCAAATATAATTTTCCACATAGACTTACATGGCACAAGAGACGTCTGTTAATGTGGCACAACCCCTGCAAAATGACCCGTTCATTTTAGCAGAGCGCTAGTCTCACATTGCCAGAAGGTCTGGCTAGTCCACACAGCATTCTGGGACGGGAGAAAACCATGCTCTGGTTTACTGGCATTTCTTTAAACCAATCACAATTGTCTTGGGCGACTCTAAGCGCTGGACGGAGCCACGGTGCCTCTGCAAAATAGTCTCGGGAAGGAACTTGTTTGAACATTTGTACGTTCAAAAGTAGTTTTAGTCGTGCAACAGAAAACTCAGATTGGACAGATAGTCTAGCTAGCTGTCTGGATTTACCCTGCAGAGATCTGAGGAGCAGTTAACCATAGTCCTCAGAAATCCACCGGAGGTTAGAACGCCAACACAGAGACAGAGGAAGGGGACATCCGGCAGAACCTTCGGCGGCAACGGAGCAATCCCGGAAATGAACTGGTCGATATAGACCAGGACTAGCCGACCCGGCCTGGGGAGGTCTGTAGTGCGCCTTATCCATGGGCCGCACAGTGAGGAATGTTTAACAATAAATATTGAGTTTAGTGAACATGAACTACTGAGTTTTTACACTTAAAATTATTCAGTTATGTTAATTTAATATTTTCGAGTTGCATTTACTGAATATTTGAGTTGGCTTAGTTTGTACTTTAATTTTACGTTATTTAAAAAATACAAGTACACGTTACTCAAAATATTAAAAGCTCTAATAACCTCAGACTATTGAGTTTATAAACTCAGTTTGTTTTTAACTTATTTTTAATATTATAATATATAATTGTACTGCTTCGGGTTTACAGTGAACAAAACCAGTGTTCAAAACAATAAACAGTAAAAACTGTTAAAAAGATATTTAAAAGACCCATTCAAGCAAAACATAAAACATGGAATTGTCATCAATCAGTTTCTTGTTTCTTCTGTGTGCATCCATTACAAAGAGTCCAGGATTAGGCACATGCAAACGCATACTGATAGGTTAGCAAACTTGGATTCTAGCTCAAGAGACTTGTTAGCATCTCTGGTTTAGCATTGCTTAGCACAAACTTAGTAGAAACAGGGGGAAACTAAAACCAGCCACTGTTAATGTCTGATTTCCTCTGTGTATGTCGTTTATTATACATCATCAACAGAAGATGAAACAGCATAATGAGGGCAGGTTTTCTCCAGACTCTACTACACTAACACTACATGCAAAGATCACAGCTTTTGGTGGTCCACACACATTCAGAGTCAAAGTTAACTGCAGCCTCTGTGATCTCTTTACAACATTAACAGGGTGGGCTGCATCTTTCCCCCCTCACTGCATTAAACCACTCACACATGATCAGAGGTAAGACCGTGAGATAGGACACAGAGCCGCGAGGTAGGGTGCAGAGCATATTGCAGGCACAGATGCAAAGCGCAGTGCAGGTATACATCATCTTTGCTTTGCTTGAAAGATCAGCGGCAATGAGGTCAAAGCTGAAATAATTTGAACTTTTGAGCGCAGGGCTCAGCGGTCATTTTGTCATGGTCATGTCTTGGTCATACAGCGCTTCCTCTGAGTTGTCTCCGCCGCTCTCATCATAGGAAAACGTCGGCACAGCCAGCGCAGAGCGGTTTTACGGTGGATCATGTGTAGGCAGCATAATATATAATAATAGTTATATAATATAATAGTAATAATATAATAATACAGGAGCCATTCTGGTTCATAGCGAGTTCTTTTACTTTGCTACTTGGAACGATAAAAGCAACAAATCCTCACCATTCTTTGCTTAAATGTCCAATATGTAATATATTTACTGATAATAAAACCAAAAATGACCCCAATGCGTCATCAGATATTAAGGAAACGTGCTAAGTTGAAACATTATCTTTTCTGACAACACTAGCTGTCAGTATTACATATTGCACCTTTAAAAATAACGAGACGCAAAAGCTTTGTTATTTAAATGCACTGGTACATTTTGAGATTTTGGGCTAATTCACTTTCACAACATGTCTTCTTTTCAGACTAGTAGTAAGAAAATGTCCATCATACACATTTAGCTGTTTATTTTACTACACTTTGTCTATTTGCCTACCGTTGTGCGGAAGTATTGCATATTATATCTTTAAGTCACTAATCATTTGAGCTATGAAAGTGTAGAATGAAATTAAGTTGAAATGAGGGGGTTATAAATGTATAATGTACGATGATTGAATGCTTTTTTTTTAGGCCTGTTACATTCTTTAAACCGATGAAGTACCTGCAGTACTGCAAACATTTACATGCACAAAAGCATGCATACAAAACATAAAGCTCACATGAGGTTTCATGCACTCATGGAACCACATACACACACACACACACACACACACACACACACACACACACACACACACACACACACCAGTGATTGTTACTGACACAACTGGTTAACCTGGTGTGCACTGCTACACACACACACACACACACACACACACAGATTTCTAAGTAAATTCTGTTAGAAACTGGTCTGCCTGACCAGGAAGTCTCCTCGCTCTGTGCGTGTGTAGGTGTAACGTGGATGGAAGTGAATGCAAACCTGACCAGGGAGTCTCCTGTGTGTGTGAGTTTAGAAGCAGCAGAGTAAGTTTTAGAGGAAAACTCTTGATGCTGCTGTCGATTCTGCTGAAAGCCCACAGACCACAACCGCATAGACACACAGACACATGAGCAGGATTCAGACAGCTGTGTATATATAAACCCACAGGTCAACAGAGAGCATCACTGTCAAACCTTTTCTCAGAGGACTTGTCTCGTTTTGCAATACAATCTCCTGTAATTTGATTTTACATTCAAAAGCCAATATGTTTTCGTGCTGTGGTTCACTGTGTCTACTGGTCGTACTGGGCGTTGCGTTGGCATCTGGGAGTCCTGTGCACTTCGTCGACGGGAACCTGAAACAAACCCACGAGTCCATCGCAGATGTGCTGGTGAGTTTACCTGTGGTGACCCACAGGGCGCAATTTTAGATCCTATAAAGTTTTTCGAAGCAGTTCAGCCTCTGATTGTGATTAAAGGGTTTAAATGCTAAATTTAGATGTCGATTTATTTAAGAAACCTGTCTTTTAAAATTACACAGAAGTTGACATTTGAGTTTAAATCAATTAGTTGTCAACTATTAAATCAATCGGCAAAAACGTTCCCAGCTTGTTAAATGTGAATACGTTCTAGTTTCTTCTCTCCTCTGTGACAGTAAACTGAATATCTTTGAGTTGAGGACAAAACAAGACATTTTAGTACGTCACCTTGGGCTTTTTGGGAAAAAATTATCAACATTTTTCAAAACGTTTTATAGACCAAACGATCGATTAATTGAGAAAATAATCATTAGATTAATTGACAATGAAAATAATGGTTAGTTGCCCTAGATCCGCTATAGTTTTCAATGCAGCTTATCCTCTGCTTTTGATTAAATGGTTCAAATGCTAAATGTATTTCTTATTTAAGAAATATGTCCTTTAAGATTACATAGAAGTTGAAATTTGAGTTTATATTTAGGGATGTGTGCACAAATTACGAGGTGAATACAGCATTTTTAAGGTGATATTTACACTCTACTGCAAGGCCTCTATGGCCTCCTACAAATGTCATGTTACAAAAATCACAGACATCTTCTACAGTGACATGCTTCCAGTTTCATAATATTCACGCAAAAATGATAACGTTTTATCACACACAAATCTAGCTGACTAAATATTGACGGTGAGGAATTAGCTATCTGACTCATGTTTTCAAATCTCAAAAAGGTTGAACTGAAACCAATCAGTCTGCCTGTGGTTTGGGCCTGATGCTCAAAACTAGATGAGTTTGGATTGCTGTGATATTATCTTTTACTAGAAGACGTGACACAATCTCTCAGTCACTGACAGGAACTAACAGCATTAGTTAATTAGTTTGCATTAGTCTCTGTAATATTCACATAGAGGCTGATGGTGTATTTGTGGTTTTCGACAGCTCAGAGAAACCAAATTAAAGTCTACATAAGGTGCTGTAACATTTCTACAAGGATTGATAGTTATGTATACCCACTGATTATATTTGATCAACAAATCACAACTTCATAATGTTTATCTAATGATTACAAGAAGACTATGTCGTGTTTTTTTGCATCCAACCTTATTTATATTAGTGAATCTGACTTGTTTTATTACAATGATTCTTTGTTTTTTTCTGTTTTCTGCTTACATTCGTTAAACTAGAGAAACTCCTAAAAGTTAGAATGATCTCATCCTATTGGCGTAAAAAAAAAAACTTTAAAGAAAACAAAAACTCCAGCACTTACAGATATATAATCATATTTTAACGTGGGCAAAATACAAATGTGTTTCAGTTAAAAGCCGTCAATTTGTAATTTTTTTAATCTGTAAGTGCCGTAGTTTTTGTTTTCGTTGATCCTTGTCACTGCTGTGCACCTGATGCACTGTCCAAGATTTGGAGCAGTGCAGGCTACTTTCTATTATTATCTCTTACTTCAACTATACTTCATGACAATGCACAAAATCTGAGTGAAACACATTTTTATTTTATCGTAATGGCACTACACCTAACGCAGAGGAGGGGGATAATACGTTAAACCACATAAGGTGTCCTCAAAATAATGCAGCAGGGCAAATCTTTGGAGAATTTTGGATACTTGGTATACATTACAATACATTGTTTGGAATAGTGATACAAACAAGATTGTTGTTTTGTTATACCTAAGCGTTTTTGTTGTATTAACTCTTGAGAAACAGAAGTATTCAAATGTGTTTTTGTGTGTTTTAGAAATTGAAGGAGCATGATGTCGGCCGTAATCCTCTCTTCAGTTCTGTCATCAACAGCATGAACACCTCCTGCCAGGTACACAAACTCTGTCTCTACTATCTCTACTGCACCTCTATTAACATTAATATCTTCTCTCAAAATACATCAGAAAACTATGGGTCGCCAAATTTGGTGGATGCTAATTAATGCGTCTGTGTGTGCAAAGCATGTGCAATGGGGCATTGTGCAATCTATACCAGCATGTTATAAATTTACGCAATAGGGCGATGTGCAATAACACACACTCTTGATACCTTAGCACTTAAGCACTTTAGCACTTAACACCAAGTTCCTTTTGGCCCCCCTAACCCTGGTTTGTCGTGAGCAACATTTATTGTTTGTTTGTTTGTTGTACTCTTTTACTATACTATCTCTTATTGATTTATTGTCATAATCAACCTGCCAAAAGGACTAAAGCTGTAAGTTAGCCACCGGCTACAATCTTGTATATTTACATAAATGTTCATTAATTTGCAATGTCCCTATATTAAATAAATTGCACAATTCATTATTTCAATAATTAATAACAATTCAGTACATTTCAATCTATGTATATGTTACATTTTGTTTTAAAAAGTCAGGACAAGCAACGTTTAAATCAAGCCTGATGTTAAAAGAATGAAAGCAGTCACTTTCACACAGTGAGGCGTACAGCTCATTAATTAAACACTGTTATCGCATCGCTGCTCGCTATCGGCCGATACCCAAAGCCCAAGTATCGGTATTGGAACTGAAAAAGTCGGATCGATGCATCCTCAACCAGAAAATTACCAAATGGGTCAATTGTGCAAGCAGCTCATAATGACCGAAAATGACGTGTCTCGTTAAGCAGCCAACTCTCGTTGCTGTTAAACGTCGGACTTTGATGTCCGTGATGTCCTCATTTTAGTAGTTTTCAACCAGTTTTTTTCTAACCTTCATTTTAAACCAATCCCTGATGTTTCACTAACCTTAACAAAGTACTTGTGTTGCCTAAACTTAACTTTTTCTATTTGTTGTTTTATTTATTATTATGCAGCTGTTATGTTAAATGGAACGGACATATGATCGTATGTGTGTCATTCTGGGAGTACCTTTAATTTCATTTAGGTAGGAGGATGTGTTGATTTCTAATATATTGGCCTATACATGACAACATGTCTGACAGTTGAGAAATCCAAAGAGTCTTGCAGTATTGAATCATCATATTGGACAATATTTGTCCAAGAATCCAGGCTAAAGCCCGGCGATGTCTGAACATTTGATGCTAGAAAAATGCCTCACAAACAAATATTTGATTCATTCTTTTAACCATTATTATAGCAAAACGTCAGGATCATTTCAGTCCCTTAATTCTAGTAGCTCAGTCAGTAGGGAGTTGGTGGTGGACTGGTAGCTGGAGAGGTGCCAGTTCACCTCCTGGGCACTGCCAAGGTGTTCTTGAGCAAAGCACCGCACCCACAACTGCTCGGGGTGCCTTTCCATGGGCAGCCCCCCCTCACTCTGACATCTCTCCATTAGTGCATGTATAGGTACTGAGCATGTGTGTGTAATTCAGGCCTGTGTGTAATGAGTATAATAACAACAACAGAGTGAAAACATTGTAATTTCCCTTGCGCGATTAATAAAGTATACACTATTATTATTATTCTTACTGACTTACTGAAGCTTTCCCTCCTTTCCTCCACAGACTAAAGTACATCTGATGAACGTCACGCTGAACATCTACACTCAGATCTTCTCCAGCATCCTGCAGCCGGGCAAGCACCACGGCTTGACCCAGACCTCTGGTCTGCTGACCCAGCTGTCCGTCGGTGAAAGGTCTAATGTGGAGTCGAGGCTGACGGAGCTCCAGCAGAAAATGGAGAAGCTGAAGGGACACCTGAACGAAGTGTACCACGACAGAGAGTCTGTGCTCGCCAAGCTGAACAGTATAGAGGTGAGTGTGTGTTTAACAGCATGCGGGCTCGGGCAGCTGTACATTTACAGTTTACAGCAGGGAAATTTGTCTTGGGCACCTAACCCATGCTGCAGCCATAAAGAAAACGCAGACAACATGTACAACATGATACAATACCATACAACCAGCGGTGGAATGTAACGAAGTACATTTACTCCAGTACTGTACTGTACACATGTTGAGCTACTTGTACTTTCCTTGAGTCTTTTCTTTTCGAGCCACTTTCTACTTCTACTCCGCTACATTTCAGATACTACATTACTAGTTACTTTACACGTTAAGATTCCTGCACACAGAACACATGTAGTTCATAAAATCTGTGTTATTATAAATGAAACTAGCCAACAATATAACGGCCTACAAGTCCAGCTGAGATGATCAGACCATTAAACACACAACTGTCTGGATCCTTTACACTTTCTACAATGGGAGGATTTTTCTGCATCGAGTACTTTTACTTTTAAGTAGTACATAAGTAGTACACTTACTTTAAGTAAATTTTCCTGATGATACTTGATGAGACTTTAACTTAAGTAACATTTTCAATGCAGGACTTTTACTTGTAACGGAGTATTTTTACAGTGTGGTATTAGTACTTTTACTGAAGTTTCAAAACTCATCAGTATTTACCGTCAGGAATTTGGTGGATCCCTCTCTATCAACAGCTTGACTGTTTATTTTCATACAGACATTCGTTAACATTATCATTCTATTGAAGCGAAAGACTACGAAGTTGGTCTTGCTTATATTTAACCCTTGTGTTGTCTTACATTCAACCATGCATCGTCCTCCCGGGTCAAATCTGAAAATCAACATCTGACCACGGGAGATTTTAGACCCTTTATATCATCTCAGCCCCCCTAAAAATTATAATAATAAAAACCTTTTTCTATCTTTTAGTGACAGAGGACAAACAATTACCATTAACAGAAACGTAGTGTTGACCAATCAGAGGAGGTTGTGCCAGACTCCCTCCTTTGGCTGAGTCTCTATCTGATCTGTCGGAGGGAGAGCAGGAGACGGTTGTGTAGTTTAACGTTGGTAGCCCCCAGAGAAGACGTTGGTCATTTCATGGCGAAGATTAGAACCCAAATTAAAACGTAAGAAACTAAAATTGGTGAATGTTAGAACATTGTGTCAAATTGGTCGTTATCACTCAGACTCAATCAGAGTGTTAATAAGTCAAAAAACGTTAGCTGACGTTGTTGTTCAGTAGCTAGCTCAGAGACTATCAGATAATGAAATTACTGATTTAGCAGGGGGGGGGGGTTAACACTAACAATTAGGGGCTGAGCCCCCGTAAAGGTCTGATCCTAGAATCGCCCCTGTCTCTGACGTTTTTGTCTCCTTTTTCGACACTTTTGGCTCTTTTTTTCTGTTTTTGGAGCTTTCTTTCTTTTCTTTTCACTACCATGTATACACACTAAAACCTACTGATTACAAGTTTTACAATTCATGGTCAATAAAGCTCATTTATAGCAAAATATACCAAATTCTAGAGTTTAAAAAGCAGAAATTATGAATTATTTTGACTTATATTAAAGGAAGGATAATCACAGACTGGTATATGTCGGGATACTGTTTCAAAACATTCTCATTCTTTCTTCAAATGCTAAATAAATTGAATGAAACACATGTAGAGATCTGATATTTTGTTGTACTTGCGAAGCGCGTTGTATGGAATCATCAAAATTAGGTATAGTTAAAAAGAAACCCATATTCCTGTTATAGAAATTTAGGCCACATTTAACCCGAAAACAAGACAAGGGTTAAGGATAATTAATCATGACAGAACTTTTTCTTAAAACCCCAGATTAATTCAAATCAAATAGTGTCATAGTGTAATTGCTTCTGCAACAACAATCTAAAGATGGAAGTCAGACGAGGGCTGGTGACTGTTGGTGACAGATGTTGAGCTGCAGGCTCCACTTTCTCTCTGTTACAATGTCTGTGAACTTTTGACTGATGAGAGCAAACAAGTTTGGTTTCTGAAGAAATGGAAGCACAGAGTGAGTGGGTGTTAACGTCTGAGTTGTGATTCTCATACCGTCTCTGTTTATCAAGCAACATTTTCAGATTCGACAGCCAATAATGTCACGTAACGCTCAGTCAATTCAGACATGCTAAGTCCGCACACTACAGGCGAAAACATTGTTTTTTTTTATCCACATTTGGTGCTCAGAGCTATAGAGTATTTGTGGCTTCTCCTGGCATAGTGGGGAAGGCTTTGAACCATCGTATAAACCTTCATAGTTGGAGATAAAATGTACAGAAAGTATACTTTAACTGAACAAATGAAATCCAAAACATAACAACACTCATTTGGAGACCTTCCTTTTGCTTGTATGAAGGAGCCCTGGCTCCTACCTGTTTTCTATTTTCTGCCATTTTGACAGAAAATGTATTCGCTGCCGGTGTGAATAGTTGTAAGGCGATTATTCCACATTTTTGCGTCGCTTATTCGTCACACCCCCAGTGTGTAATGGCCTTGAGCAACACAAGACGAGGCTATTTTGTAGCGGCATTGTGGCTCTGCTTGTGTGTGTGTGTGTGTGTGTGTGTGTGTGTGTGTGTGTGTGTGTGTGTGTGTGTGTGTGTGTGTCTTAGAGCTGCCCAAAACGATTGTGATTGGTTTAAAGAAATGCCAGTAAACCAGAGCACGTTTTTCTCCCATCCAGAAATGCTGTGTGGAGTAGTCAGACCTTCCTCCACAGCACTGCGGAGGAGGGTCTAGCAATGCGAGACTAATCAGGCTATATGACGGCTGTGAACCAATCAGATTTCTTGATTTGAGCTACCCGTTTCATAAATTAGCATTAATGAACTCTCTTTCTCTCTTTGCAGGTGAGTGACACCTTGGTTCAGAAAAAGGCTCTGGCTCAGTACAGGGAGGTCTACCAGGCGGCCTCTGTGATTGGCTCCCGGTGTGGACCCATCCACTCGTCCTCTGCTGAATGATGCTGACGACATCATCATTATCAATAGCTCGGACTAGCTGGGAATGGAATTCCTCGCTCATTAGCATATTCTCATGTTTTTAGGTGTGTGTCCTCATTTCGAAAATGTAGCTTTTTTTTTTTTATAACAGAATTTTCGCTCAACATCTTACATTCATCACAGTCACATATTTATTTTATTTAAAGGGGCTACTTCAAGTCATTTCTCAATCCAGTCACTGAACTAATATTTGTGGTAATTTAATGTATTTTTTTATTCATGATTAATTTAACTTAATTTATGTTTCTCATTGTCGTTTGTTCATTTGAATAAAAACTGTTATCAGCACTAAAAAGCTTCGCTTTGCATGTTTTTACACTTTAAGGTTCTTTTTTCTTTTACGTGCTTCAAACTTTTTTACACACTTCGTTCCATTCACGGAACAGAGGACGAGTTTTAAGGTGAATAGGATTTTCAAAAAGCTGCTTAGTGCACAGTTTCTTCTCTCATTTCACACCAAATGATCCGCAGGTTTCACACAGGCTGATGTTTCCTGGTTTGTATTGTTAACTGGTGACAGTGATGAAGATGGTGTTGTATATAATAGTAATGAAACACACTTTATTTTTATTGCAGAGAGTGTAGCTCAAAGTGCTGAAACCACAAAACAAACACGCAAATCGAAACAATTGCAGAAACTTGGGCGATAAAACCAAGTCATCAAATGTGTATGTACAAAAATGTAAAAACGAATATCAAAAACATGGAGGCCAAGCACAAACAGAATGTGAAAGGTACAAATACGACAAAGTAAAACATGTTAACAATAAAACAGGAGTGACAGTAAGTTGAAAGCTGTGACGAATAAACTATTAAATTACATACTTCTCTGTTTCACGGCTTTATTCACTCTCTGAATGAATTAAGGCAACTCCATGCATTTCCCAGAAGCCCCAATATGAAAACGAAAAAATGAGCTATTTGCGTGATCACTGATAACAGAGCCAGGGCAGGAATGGTTTCTATCTTGGAAATTCAAACAGCATTTCACATTAAAGAAAGAACAGGGAGAAGGAAATATAACTGTGCACTGCAGTGCAACCTCTGCTCGCCAGCAACCAACTTCCTTTCAGCGTCCAAATGACTCCACCTCCAACCTGAAGAAGCATCTTAAAGTACGTTATTTTTAGCCAAGGGTAGTCGTCTGTTGTAGTTTTACTGGTCACCTTGCTATTTTATAGTTGACGTGCGACTTTACATTAAAATTAGCTCGTAGTAGCTTAGACTGCGGTTAGATTTTTGTAGTTTGCAGTTCAGGACTACAAATACAACAATCTATCTGCTTGTTCAGGTCCACATTCAGCCAGTTGGAACAGAAGAACACACCAGAATAGGCCTGTTTAGTAAGCTGGATGTGATGGCCGCATTCCTACACTTATAAAATGCAATTCAATGTGGAAGTAATCCAAGTATTCAGGATACGTTACTCAGATTGAGTAACGTAACGGAATACGTTACAAATTATATTTTTGGGCATGTATTCTGTATTTTGTAACAGAATACATTTTGAAAGTATCCTTCCCAACACTGAATGTCAAACACTTAATTTCCTGTACTCGTGAAAGAATAAGAAATAAACCCGTAAAATAACAGAAAAAGTTCTGGCAGCTTGCAACCCGGACTTTGTCCCGTAATTAAAAAACGTAAATGATGTGTGTAGCTACAGTTAAAATACAAAACACTTTCTGTTAGGCCTATTATATAAAATTCTCTCATACAAAGCTGCTCAGTTGGTAAAGTTATCCTTAGTTGGGAAAATCTAAGAAAATACAACGACACGTGCCTAATGTTCAAGATCCTGAATGGCAAAGCTCCTCCACCACTCAATACTTTTATAAAGCCAAATAATTCTAACAATAGAACCACTCGGTCTGTTCTGAGAGGGGACTGTGTAACCCCTTACAGGTCCAGCTCTTCTAGTCAATCATGCTTTTCTGTTAGAGCCTGTAATGGTGGAACACTCTACCAAAAGAAACAAGAAACTGCACCACCTACCATAACTTCACACACAGGGCCCTATTTCAACGATCTACGCGCACAATGTGAAGCGCCTGGCCCAGGTGCGTTTAGGGCGTGTCCAAATCCACTTTTGCTAGTTTGATGGCGAAAAAAAAGGGTCCGTGCGTGGGGCGCATGGTTCAAAAGGGTTGTACTTAGTGTCTTCATTAATCAGAGGTGTGTTTTGGGCGTAACATGCAATAAACCAATCAGAGATCATCTCCCATTCCCTTTAAAAGCCAGGCACGTTTGGACCTTGGAGCATTGCTGTTATGATGGAGGATTTGTTGCTTAATATTTTTATTTGTAATCTTCTGCATGTGTCTGTGCTGCTGTGTGTCCCTGTGTGTATAACAAGCATAGTGTGCGCGCGCTGTGCACGAGCATTTTACTAATGCTCTGTTAAAATAACAATGAAATTCTGCGTTATTGACTTTAGACCAGGTTTTTGTTGGTCAGTGGAGCAATCACTTCCCACTGCCTCAAGATAGCAATACAGCCAGAATGCACCTGAACACACCTCCCTGTAAGACCAGCACGCCCAGAATGCACCTGAACACACCTCCCTGTAAGACCAGCACGCCCAGAATGCACCTGAACACACCTCCCTGTAAGACCAGCACGCCCAGAATGTACCTGAACACACCTCCCTGTAAGACCAGCACGCCCAGAATGCACCTGAACACACCTCCCTGTAAGACCAGCACGCCCAGAATGCACCTGAACACACCTCCCTGTAAGACCAGCACGCCCAGAATTTACCTGAACACACCTCCCTGTAAGACCAGCACGCCCATGGGCGCACAGATGGGCGCAGGTGCATTTGCTATTTAAACCACGTGGGCGCTGGACGGGAAACTGCGTCGGTCTTAAACTAGCAAAGACACTTGGGTCAGACTTTGCGCTGTGCCGGGTGCAGGATAGGGCCGTAAGTCTCAAGGCCTGGCTCTTGCAAAGTCAGACTTGTGAACATTTTGAATGTCCTGGTGATTTTATATTATTGTTGATATCACTGCTGACCTGCCGCTAACATGTTTGCTATCTTGCACAGTATCAAATTTAGCTCGCCCTGCATTTCTTGGGTATGTATGAAAAATGTATTTGTATTTTAACGATTTCATCTTATTAACGCCTCTCTCATGAGTGATGTAGCCTATTTCATCTTTTTATTACTGCTTGTTAGAGCTTTGCATGGTTGAACGGTGTGAGAAGATGGCCCCGGTCTGTGTTGCTTGGCTGTGTTGTGATGCTTGCATGGCTTCTTATACTAAATGTGGATACTGTTGATGTGGAACTGTGCTAATGTCTTGCTGCTTCCTGTAGCTCTGCATGGCTTATACTGAGGAAGCGTATTTGTTGCTCTAGCTGTCTGTCTGGTGTCTTGTTGACTTCTGTCTGTATAGTTTAACCGGTACTAATGTCTTGCTGTTTCCTGTTGCTCTGGTCTAAAATCATCTGGCCAAAGGACTACAGTTGATTAGCCGGCTGGCTAACACTGGCACATTTACATAAATGTTGATTAATATTTGTTGTCATTTATAAAATAAAGAATAAGAATAGAAAGAAGAATTGAATAAAGAAACTTCAAAAATGTTGAAAAAAGCGACAAAAATTACATAGAAAATGTAAAAAAGGGACAAAGGATTAAAAAACTAAATTTTTTTTTATTTTTAAAGGGGAGAAATCTATATATTCTAAACATTGGGGGGGATATACCCTGCTTTCCCCCCTGAAATCTACGCCTATGGACAACTAGCTCATGCTTTTGAAGAGATAGAGAGAAAGTGTGCGGAATTACTGTCCTGTCATTCCTGTGACATCACTCTGACATCACCGTGTTCCCCAGCTCCTGCAGCCAATTGTACGGAGGGACTTCCCCTTTCCCTTGTGATGTAATAAAACACTGACAAGATGGATCCGTGGTTACCACTCTGGTTCAGAACCCCCCCAGTCTTCTTATTTCGTGAGAAATTGTCACATTTTAGTTTCTTTACCTGAACTGGATGGATCTGTGTTTTTAAACCACAGTGTTTTTTGAGTCAGGTGTGACGTGCGGAGGGGGTTCCCCTCAAACCAAATCCAGAGGACTGGGCTTCCCCCCCCCCAGCAGCTGAAGGACATAGCTCCATGTTGCTCCAAAAGTTTAGAAAAACTGAATCATCAGTGTGAAAGATGAACGTATTCGTCCTTTTGAGTCAAGTTAAAAAAAAAAGTAACCTCATGTTTAGTCCATTATGTGGACATACCAACTCAAATTGCTGTGGCTTTTGTTTGTCTAAGACACTTTATCTTCAGGAGATATCTGAGCATTTTCCATAAAGTGACCTGCGTTCATGTGTGTATCATTATATATACATATATACATTTATAATATATACACTACCGGTCAAAAGTTGAGTCGGGTATGGCTGCAAGGCATAAATATATAAAAGCAGATAAAATAGGAATTTCTCTTTATATGCTTATATAGATTGTTATACAGTTTCAACAATGCAGCTTCAGTATAAGAAATGAACAGTTATTTAAAGAAAAGCAACATCAAAAAGAAAGGTCTTCAGCCTTGATTTAAAAGAACTGAGAGTTGCGGCAGACCTGCAGGTTTCTGGGAGTTTGTTCCAGATATACGGAGCGTAAAAACTAAACGCTGCTTCCCCCTGTTTAGTTCTGACTCTGAGGACAGAGAGCAGACCTGTCCCAGACGACCTGAGAGGTCTGGGTGGGTCATAGTGTAGCAGCAGATCAGAAATGTATTTTGAAATCAGTTCTTTGAGGCACAGGAAGCCAGTGTAAAGCCTTCAGTACTGGAGTGATGTGATCCACTCTCTTGGTGTTAGTGAGGACTCGAGCAGCAGCGTTCTGAATCAGCTGCAGCTGTCTGATTGATTTTTTTAGGGAGACCTGTAAAGGCACCATTACAGTAGTCAAGTCTACTGAAGATAAAAGCATGGACAAGTTTTTCCAAATCCTGCTGAGACATAAGTCCTTTAACCCTTGATATATTTTTAAGGTGGTAATAGGCTGACTTTGTAATTGTCTTAATGTGGCTGTTAACATTCAGGTCTGAGTCCATGACCACACCAAGAGTCTGCAGCACCTGCAGCCTGGAGACCTCCCGTCTCAAGCAGACTTTCGACTGTTTTTGAACTAAACAGTACAGCAATCATGCTAATGAATACAATTATTTTTTCAGCAGATGTCTTAGTTACCACACGATGGAGCTAGCAAAGCAGTTTTGTGTTTATGTGCGAGTGGGATTTTTTCCGTTTGGGAAATCTCTAGCTCAAATTGGCTGGCTGACTAAACAGGGAGGGACTAGAAACTGTTTTTTTTTTGTTTTTTTTGTATTTCAAGAGCAAATTGCTCCACAATATGAATACAGATTGATTATCACTTATTTTGTTGGTAACCGTTGTTGTATAATTACACCGTTGGACACGCCCAGGCATGAGACGGGAGGCATGAGACGGGAGGTCTCCAGGCTGCAGCCATACACTCTTGCAAAAGTTTGGGGTCACTTAGAAATGTCCATTCCACTCCCTTACAGACAGAATACCAGCTGAGATCAGTTGCATTGTTTTTTTTAATCAGGGCAGCAGTTTTCAGATGACATTATGTGTTTACATTATTGCAAAAGGGTTCTCCAATGTTTTCTCAGTTAGCTTTTTAAAATGATATCAGATAACCGGTAGCGCTCCACCTCCCGCACAAGTTCCGGCTCCTTCCCCCACAGAGAGGTGACATTCCACGTCCCCAGAGCCAGCCTCTGCTGCCCGGGTCTGGTCCGTCGAGGCCCCTGACCTTCACTGCCCATGTGGCAGCGCACCCGACCCCAGCGGTTCCTCCCACAGGTGGTGGGCCCATGGGATGGAGGGATGTCCGCCACGTAGCTTTTTCGGGCTGTGCAAACCCGGCCACCAGACGCTCGCTGACAAGCCCTCCATCTGGGCCTGGCTCCAGACGGGGGCCCCGGGCTTCCTCCGGGCAGGGTCACTTCATCCCTTCCTCGATTTCATAGGATTTTTGAACCATTCTTTGTCTGGCCCCTCACCTGAGACCACTTTGCCTTGGGAGACCCTACCAGGAGCACAAAGCTCCAGACAACACAGCCCTCAGGTTCATAGGGACACACAAACCTCTCCACCACGATAAGGTGATGGTTCCCGGAGAAGTAAGCACATAATGTAATCTGAAAACTGCTGCCCTGATTAAAAAAACAATGTAACTGATCTCAGCTGGTATTCTGTCTGTAATGGAGTAGAATGGACATTTCTAAGTGACCCCAAACTTTTGACTGGTAGTGTGTGTAGTTTCACTTAAATAAAGACTCAGTGATTTTTCTAAAACAACAGGTCACTGTAGTTTTTATAAACAGAAACACATTTAATTAAATTTAAAATAACTTGACTTATCCCCTGGGGTGCAATTTAAAAGCATGAGGAGGAGTTCTGACATATAACCATAACACATAATGATAAAAGTGAAATAAGAGAAGAGCAGCTACAACATATGTTCATTTTTGTAATAAAAAATGATTGTCTGACAAACAACAGAAAGAAAGAAAGAGAGAGTAAGGGCGGAAGGAGGGCAATAGTGTATTTGTTAGGGACTATTAGCGGCGGATTCATCCATCTGGTACTCTACTGAGTATTTGTGGCAGTATTTAATCTGTCCTCTATATGTGCACCTTAAAAAACCCACCAAAAATCAGACGAAATAAAATGACAAAACAGAAAACACTATATATTGTGTTTTGTGCCTCCGTTACAGAGCAACACAAAAAGGTTTCCTCTACCTTCATTAGTTAATCACTGATTGGAAGCTCCACCCAGGCCAGCACACTAAGTGACACCAATCAAACACACCTACGGCGATGCAGCACCAACAGGTGCGTTGCATGCTGCTGATTGTCTCGTGGTGGAGCTTCTCCCTTCAGAGAGGTGTGTTTCTGCTGTCTGCAGCAAGAATCCTGGTTATACTGGGACGAGTGTACTGGTTTTACTGGGAACAGAGAGGCTGAGAGGACTGGTTTTACTGGGACCAGAGAGGCTGAGAGGACTGGTTTTAAAAAGGAAAACCCTAGAAGTCCAACAAAGCAGAAGTTAAACTCGAGTTACTTCGGCCCTGAGACTAAATCCAGTGGTCGCAGATTTACCACAACGTTTTGCCATTTAAAATGCAGGTGTGACCAGCCACCACCAACCCTCAACCATACGATGATGCCATGTGCTAATATTGTTGGAATAATCTGGTAGAGATATGTAAAAATGCCAAAAAAAAAGTCCACCCCAAAGGGACTTACCATCTCCAACAGAAAACACTGTTCACAAACTGCTCCAAACAGCTCTATTGTAGTCCAGCCTTTACTTCAGAGACAAACGTGGTCACTTTGGAACACACGTTATAATGCTCGCCTAGCTGCTAGCATGGCACGCCCTCATACTCTGCTTCTGACTGGCTAGTAGTCCTTACCTAGGTACTGTCAGGGCACGCCCTCATACTCTGCTTCTGACTGGCTATTAGTCCTTACCTAGGTACTGAGCATGTGCGACTCCCAACAAAGATGGAACAGAAGTGTGATGCCTCACTCTGTAGCTAAAACAGAGAGCTCAACACACAGGGTGAAAAGAGGAGCTGCAGCAATGTGCAGTACAACAAAAAGATGTTTTGTTTTTTTTTTAAATGAAACCATGTAAACCTATTCTGATATAACCTCTAAATACAATTATGAACCTGAAAATGAGCATAATATGAGCACTTTAACATTTATGATAACGCAACAAGGAATATTTGCAACTATCATGAAATTATCAAAAAGGTAATATTTTGATGAAAATAGTAATTCCGGGAAGTCCCACAGAATTAAGCAGAACTTCAGTGAAAGATCATTAAGGTTCAGGCTGAAGTTTGAAATGAAAGTGCTGTGAATTCCTCAAAACGGCGTTAAACCTGTGACACCTCTTCCTGTTTGTGTGTGAGTACAGGGGATACCCATGAACTGTACATGTGTATCACACCTGAGCGCCACCAAAATCTACCAGCCTGCTTCTCGTTTCCTGTCTACCTCTGTCTACTTCCTGCTGAGCTCGACACTTTTTCTTTTTACTTATGTAAAGTTTACAAGTTAATTCATATATTTGAGTTAATGTTTTTATCTCTAAACTAAAAATGGGGACACTGCCCCAGGGGCGTCACTAGACCTAGAGCTGCACTGGGGCACAAGCCCCCCCTATGAGGGTCCATGGACATGCTCCCCTGTAAGAAAATGTCTATTTTGAAGTGCCCATATTATGAAAGAATCACTTTTTCTGGTTATTTTGTCTCTCTGGTGCTTCCACATGCATACAAACTTGGAAAAAAAACAAAACATCCATGCTATTTTGAGTGAGATACAGTTTCTGAATGTGTCCTGCCTTCAGTCTCTGGGTGAGCTGGTCAAAATCTGCACGGCTTTCTACGTCACTAGCCGACACGAGAGGGCTAACCGCTCGTTGCCTCGTTCTAAGTGGCAAAACACTGCTACAACACACACATGTTCACCCTAATCTACAAAAGAACTACGTCCATGTCCCTGTTCTGCAGGTATTCCACGCAAAGTTGGAAGTGTGCCCTCGTTTAGAAGAAGTCTCCCAGCTAATCCTGTCTTGTACTGACTGAAGTTAGAGAAACGGCTAGCTAGCTGATGTTATCCTTACCGAGCTACTGCGCATTTGCAAATCCCGACAAAGATGGTACAGAAGTGAGATGAGAAAAGTCTGGCATGTGAGACTGCTGGGATTGGCTTTGGGATTGGATTTGCGGAAAAGTTCCGGTGATTGGTCAAAATTGCGAGTCGCACCAAAATTCCCGGTGATTGGTTGAATTCGCGTGAATTGTTGGGATCGCGACATCGCGAAATCCTGGAGGGACTGGACTATACGTTTGGTCAATGTTTTCTTTCTTTCATTCATATTTTGGGTCTGTCAGTCACAGTGAAAACCGGGGACATTTCCGGGGACAGCTCCAGCCGGGGACAGGTCACCGAAACCGGGGACTGTCTCCGGAAACCGGGGTCACCCTAATATACAGTTATGTTAATCTCCAGAATATCTGCCTCTGTGTTCTCCTCACAGTTACCTCAGTCTAAGTTCTGCTAGCGTCTGATTAGTTAGTTCAGCTACATGTGACTTAGACACCGGCAAGTGTTGTTGTGGAGCTGACGAAGGTTACGTCTCTCAGGTTGTTAAATGCATCCAGCGCTGCATCTCATGTCGCTTAAATTGCCTCCTCGACGACTCCATTTGCCTCCCTTCCTCTTTGGAGGAGAGAGACAACGAGCAAATGTGTTTTCAGAGGGATGAGACGTCCTTTCCTCTGAAGCGTCGCATGAATTAGTCAGCTGTTTGGGCGGAGTTAGCAACTCCTTCAGCTGCACGGCTTCCACAAAGGCTGCTCTCGTTTATCCTCGGTTATAGCTACCTCGATGATTCCTCCTCGATGCTCGCTCCTCAGGGCAGAAATAATTAGCTTTGAGACGGCCTTCACCGAGGAGGGACAGAACAACTTTTGGTTCAGCTGGAGACGGAGGAGTCAAGGAGCTATCAAATAAGGGGGATGAGATTCAGCCTAGGTTTCCTTCACTTGCTTCCCTTCCTCCCGTCTTCTTCTCAACATTGCTCCTTGAACTTTGACCCTCTTGCTCGTATATGCTGCGCAAAGGATTGTGGGTCAGAATAGCCAGAAAAGCGTGCTGTCTTGCATAAGGAAAAATCCGATGCTGTTAGAAATACTGGTAATTTTGCACACAGCATTTAACATACTTTTTTTTTTAACAAACTGGTCAGATAGTTGGGGCTCGTCCCATTTACAATAAAACTCTTTCCCTGAAGCACAGACCCGCCGCTGGTTACACTGTGTGTGTGTGTGTGTGTGTGTGTGTGTGTGTGTGTGTGTGTGTGTGTGTGTGTGTGTGTGTGTGTGTGTGTGTGTGTGTGTGTGTGTGTGTGTGTGTGTGTGTGTCCTTCGATTCATTCTGCAAGTTGTTTCACACCTTTGTGTGTGTGAGACAATATGTGTGTCTAGCTGACAAGAAAAGCTTCATATTTAGTGCGTTTCCTAAAAGAGGGACTTCTGTGCATTAGTCAGTAGAAACACCTCACACCCAGCCGGGGTGCATTACTTCATGTCATTATTTCCTGTCCTCATTTGACTTTTCGGTCTCTGCTTTTATTCATTACATCATTTATTAAGGCTGCTCGATTATGGAAAAAAATTATCATGATTATTTATTGAACTTAAAAGCAGTGAAACAGTTAAACAAATCAACAGTGAAAACACCTTGAACTGTGGATTTTCCCTTTTTATACTTCTACCGTTTTTAATTCAGAACACAAGACAATAAGAGTTTTTGTTAGGAGCCGAAATTGTGATTAATTGCAAAGCCCTAACGTATAATACGATGTTACCTAAAGTACTACAGTCTACTAGGTTTAAAGGGGTGATAGAATGATTATATAGGGTATTTCACACTGTTAAGGTCTCCTAATAGGATCTGTAACATTGGTTGGGCTGAAAATTGCCCGAATGCTATTTTATGGGCCCTTAACTACCCTGTGAATATGGCCCTATTTGTAACAAGAGCTTTTCTTCCAAATATGGTATGCTCATGAATATTTAGATGAGCTGCGCGCTGATTGGTTTGAGCGAACCACATACACATCCATTGGAGACAAGACAGCAGGTCTCATATTTCAGACACTGCAAAGTTATACATTGTCTATTTCGTTATTAAATTCACTTCTGAGACTTTTCTAAGCGAGAAATCAACTATATAAAGCTCAAATATGGGCCGTTTTACGAAAATTTATGGCTAATTGCAAATTTGGTAAGACGTGTCGGACTTTAGGAGCTCCACACAGTCTGATGAGAAAGCGACAACCTCCATACCCGGTGAAAGGCTTTCAGCTCCACGGCTTCCAGGAAGACTGCTCTCTGTATCCTTGTTTATAGCTCCTCAGAGATCCATCCTCCATCCTCGCTCCTCGGCGCAGGAATAAGAGCTTCGAGATGGCCTACATGAATGAGGGCCAGAACGACTTCCGGTTCCGAGATATCAAATTAGAGACTTGGGATTTGGGATCCACCCATAATCTCCTCCCAGCTGGACGTGCCTGGAACACCTCCCTAGGGAGGTGCCCAGGAGGCATCCTTATCAGATGCCCAAACCACCTCAACTGGCTCCTTTTCAATGCAAATGTGCAGCGGCTCTACTCTGAGTTCCTCACAGATGACTCTCACCCAGGGGCGTAGCACAAAATTCTGGGCCCTGTGGAAAGGCATTTTCTATGAGCTCCTCCCCGCATCCACAGCTATTCATTCTAGCATCTTTTTGGGCCCTCCTCACAAGAGGGCCGTGGGTACTCGGTCCCCTTTTTCCCCCAGTCCGACGCCCCTGCACACACCTTTTCTTTAAGGGAAATGCCAGCCAACCTTTTTCGGCCTCATGTTCAGAATCTAGTTCTTTCGGTCATGGCACAGCCTTCTCGCCCATAGGTGAGAATATAGGAACAAAAATTGACCGGTAAATCGAAGCGCTTTGCCTCCCGGCTCAGCTTGACTGGAATCTGTATATTAATGCTATTTAATTATCAGCAGAAAGCTTTGCACATGTACTGTATTTCATGAGACGGGTGCAAAGGAATGAATTGTCATTTTTTTCTGTCCTTTTTAAAGCTACCTCATATACTTATACTTCACTCTATGGTAATATAATAATATATAATAGTTAACTTCATTTAATATTGTATGTGGCGTTTTCTTTTGCGGGTGCATAGGTTCCACAAAAACAATTTCCTTCCTGAGACTATTTAGCAGAGCCACCGTCGCTGCGTCCGGAGCTTAGCCCCGCCAAGGACGGTTGTGATTGGTTTAAAGAAATGCAAACAACTCAGAGCGTTTTTTTTTTTTTCTTCCTATCCCAGAATGCATCTGTGGTGTAGCCAGACCTTACTCCACAGCACTGGGGAGAAAGTTCTGGCAATGTGAGACTACTAAGAGTGTGACAATGCTGAAAAATGACGGGTGTTAATGTGTAGGATGTATCTGAACTCATAACCGTTTGCAGTGTATTTTTGTCTGTGCTTTAGCAGCTAAATGCTCCACTTTCCTCACCAGCTCCTGTCTAACTGTATCTGTGTGAAGTGGGTTTTTCAAAGCTTGTTTGGTGCTGCATGAAACACTGAGACTGAACCGAGACAGTGTAAGGTGTAAAATCTAAACTAGGAGCTTAACAAAAACCCGTTTTAAAGCTCCGTAGAGTCTTAATGGTTAATTCAGATTTTTTTGCTCAGATCAGATTTTTTTGTTTGGCTGTTCACATTACCTTTTAAAATGTGGCCTATATCAGATTCCGGTGTGAACTGTTTGCGGTTTCAAACTGACCCGCATGTGCAAAAGAACAATAACGATGACATCAGATGCAGCACGCTGTTGCACTAACGTTAGGGAGGTTATGGAGGAAGTCAGCATTTTGGCTTTTATTTCAAAATGTTTGTGTAATGGCAGCATTAATGAGCAGGTGCTGAGGAGGAGAAGAATGAACAGAAAGAGAGACAAATTGGCTGTTTTGGTCTTTTGCGGTGTTATGGCTGCAAATTCCCTCTCCCTCCATTGACCTGCTCCATCACTGTTCTCCATGTCGTAGGCCTAGTCAAGTTGTTAATGTTACTGTCTGTGTCTAGGGCTGACTCCCACCGGTGCATAATTGTGACAAATGTCGATGTAGATTGACGTAAAAGTCGCATCAAATCCTCCTTGGTTGTTCACACTGCGGCCGCATTGAAAACAATCAGACCTGGGTCTGATTCAGGACCACATATGGAAGTGGTCTAAATCTGATTTAAACAAATTGTGGGTTAATCTGCTGCTGAAAAGTCTCCAACAAAGTCACTTTTCTGCCTGTTTGTGTTTATAAAAACTACAGTGACCAGCTGTCTAATGGAGTTACAGATGAAACTAGGGATGTCCCGATCAGTTTTTTTTAAATATTGAATATCTGCCGATACGGAGTCCCAATCTCATACTTGTAGGTAGGTAGATGGATGGATGGATGGATGGATGGATGGATGGATAGCTAGATAACAGAATAAGTTATAAGATGTAGATGTTAATGCCTATATAATAGAGCTGCACACAAGTAAACAGTAACTAAAGGATGTCTTCAGCACTTTTGCAAATCAACTTCTACTTAGACTGGTTTAGAGTTTACTGACTTAAATGATCTGAGGACGGTTATCTGAGATCAGTTCAGTCCACATTGGATCCGATACTTAGGTTCGAGATCGGGACATCCCTAGATGAAACTTTATATTTGTTTAAAAGATTTACATCTTCAGTATGAACCAATGGGCTGGAGGTGCAATGAATTGCTCAGGCTTCATAATGGTTTCCATTGTGTTTTTATACTGGATCGAATGATTTCTGACGCATGCTTCCGCATCACAGCGCGCGCTTTCCAGTCGCTTCTAATGTGAAAACTCAAACTCCATTTTGTTGCATGAAAATACAGGCCTCTACCAGAACCCGTTAGTTCCCTGTATGCAGTGAAAGCATTAACTGCATAAAAACCATCAAGGGGGATGTGAATTTCAAGCAATGGGCGGATGATTTGTATCTGACATGCATGTGAGGGAGTTGGAAACCCCTCACCCACTTCTATGAAGTTTGGTGATTTAAAGGAAACTGCACAACCACAGTTTTCACACCTAGATCATCTCTCTGTCTCTCTCGCTCGCTCCCTCGAGTTATAAATAAAAGCTTTCATGACAAGTCAAACAGTTTGAGAGAACTTCAGGGCAAGACACACGACCATCAGGCAGTCAGATAGGTCTTTATCCGGCCTGTATCCGTCCTCGGCATCACTCCATCAGGGATTGAAACCGCCAATCTCTCACACACACACACACACAGGGCCTCGACAGACTTGGGATTCGAACCAGCGGCTATAGCAAGCGGGGCTACAATGGTTGCCACAGCGAGGGCAGTGGTCTGCCTGTCTCTCTGGTTGTCTGTGTGTCAGATCCAGTGCTCCTACATCCCTCCGAGGATGAACAAAACCATCCAGGACCTCCTGCAGCACTATGTGAGTATAAAGTACCTTTCACTTATGACTGTTGTCACCTGTACTTATGACTGACAACTGACATAGTATCTGCTGCTTTCACACCCACCACACACACGTACACAAGCACACTTTTTTTCCATTCACGTTATGCATGTTTTTCCATTCACTTTATGCATGTTTAAAGTACTATTTTGTTTTTTTATGTTTTAGTCCATTTGCTGCAAACATTGTTTATCACAATCATTCATGTTATTATTATTATTATTATTATTATTAGACAACTTTTTCTAAGTTAGCAATTTATGAATGATATCACAGTCATGTGTAGGCGACTGCAGGGCTATACTATTCCTTGATGGTGCATTCAAGGACACTCCCATCTTCTAAGTTTTAAGAAACGGAAAGAGACCGAGTTAAAAGCACTCTCTCTTTTTTTGACAACAGAGCATTTCAATGAAATGCTTTGCAGCAGTTGAGAAAAAAAGCTTAGATGTCGGAGTGTCCTTGAACGCACCATTGAGACAGTTTTTTGTGACAGTATAAATGCAATTTAAGAAATTAACTAAATTCACATAATTTTATTCACAACTTGTGTGATTATCTGATATTAGAGCTTGTCAACGGCACGTCTCTGAAATCTCAGCTGTCAGATTGTCCTTGAATGCACCAATAAACAGTTTTCAAGAGTCGCTAAAAGTAGAAATGCGATTAATGACCAAATTCCTATTGTCTTTTTCACAATGTGTTTGATTAATACAAGTCTTTTGTTTGATTATTTATATATATTATATTTAATATTTATTTATTTATTTATTTATATTTTTATTTATTAATAATACGTGAAAAACACTGACATGGTGCCTTTTGATTTGATTCGTATCAAGCATGACCTGAAGTTTGTTTGTCTTTTTTGCAGAGTATCCCAGCTAGAGAGAGATATAACGGGAAGCCGGTCTTCTCTAAAGAACCGCTGACTGGAAAAATGGAGGTAAATAAGTCAACTTGCTCATTGGAACAATTTAGCTTCTATACATCTACAAATGGAAACCTAAAGTTGGGGTTTTATATATGGCCACTGCCTTTAATCTCAGTCTCCTCTCTTTAAACATCTGAAGAAATGTCTTGTCTCAGGCACAAATGCAAACACTGTCTCAACCATAACATTAATGGAACCTTTCTGTCTTTCGGAGAGAGAGATCTGAAGATTAATACCACTCTCTTGTGTGCTTCTAAAGTACAAGCTGGGGGTTGGTTAGCCTAGCTTAGCATAAAGACTTGATGGAGGTGGAAACAGCTAGCCTGGCTCAGTCCAAAGTGGAAAAAATGCACGCACAGCTGACTAATTAACACACATTTGTGCACAAACGGAAATGCAGACATCCAGCTGTTTCCCCTTGCTTCCAGTCTTTATGCTCAGGGACATAGTACAAAATGCTGGATCCTGTAGAAACGCATTCTCTATGGGTCCCTCCCCACATCCACAGCTATTCATTCTAGCATCTTTTTGGGCCCTCCTCACATGAGGGCTCTAGGTACTGAGTCCCCTTTCCACCCCCAGTCCGACACCCTTGTTTGTGCTAAGCTAGGCTAATTGCCTCTTGAGTCCAGCTTCGTACTTCATGCACAGACACGAGATTGTTATTAATCTTATCTAAATCTAAAAAAGAAAGCAAATAAGCTTACTTCCCAACATCATTCATTTAGGATTAGGTGGCACACAGCCTGGCACATTAAACAGAGAGCAGTGAGCATCACAGTTGGGGAGTGTTAGCGTACTTCTAAGGGAGTGTTAGCATACTTCTAAGTGCACTACAAAGTATCTAAGCTGCTTTCCATGTTCTGTTGAGCTCCACCATCTCTATCTACCTTTTCCTCACTGAGTCAGCAGCTGGCTGGTGTTTTCCTCGGGTCACAGTCTGACACTGTGAACAGAGTTTGCATTGCGGTTCCTGTGGTTTTTATTTTCCTGCTGGCTTTGCAATGTGCAACCTTGTTAGTGCAACTATTCTCAGGCTCCGAATTAAACTTTCACTCTTCACCAACATGAACAAGATAGTTCACGGTTTAGTTTCGAGTACCGAGCGAGTTGAACCACTAAACACCAGCCCTGGAGTCTTTACATTACAGTCTGCAGAGCTTCAGGGGGTTGTTTGCAGCTTGATATGAGGTCTTGTGGGGTTAACAAGATAATATCTGGATAAGGTTGAGGCACTGCAGACTAGCTTTAAAGCTGTGGTAGTGCTTCATGCTGTATACTTTACACAAAAGGAAGAAATAAGATAGAAATCAGGTTTAGATCTGAAGGTTTTAAAGTGGACCTGAACCCTTTCCTCCTTAGCCAAACAAATTATCAGGTAACAATTTAAAAATAATCAATTGACTCAGTGTGTGGATTTTTTGCGCGGAAAATAAACCTTTTTATAGTAATAGTTTGCGATTATATTGTCATTCATAATCAAAGATTCTCTTTAAGCTCTTAAAAAGTGTCCGCTGTCCCGTTGAGCTGTTGTGGCGGTGAGAGTCTCGGCACTGTCGGATGTGTTCTGCCGTCAGAGAACCGAACGTGAGCCGGCTCTGGTCCGACAACATTTGGACATAATTGTTTAGCAGCACTCAGCTTTCGGCCCCATTGTTGGATCCTGTATGAACAACATGACGTTATCTTGGCCCAACTGGTTGTTGGAAGAGACGATGAATGGCGCATATTCTTTGTTTCTTTGTTTCAGTATCGTTAGGAAACAATCTGATCATTATTTTTTTGTGGTTCGTATCCTATCATCTACTGGCTCGACCCTCTGTGAGTTGATTCTGAAAGCAGTTAGGTTTGAGACACACGAATACTGTGTGTACATTCTTGCTAGCCTAGAAATCTAGACCACTCTAGCGGCAGCAAGGGTGGTCTAGCAACTATCCGTTGGCTTGCGAGCTGGAAAAACCAAACTCTGGTCAGGCCAATCACATTGTGTGTAGAGTCGGTGGGCGGGTTTAACATAATGATGGCAGAGTTGCGATAGTTCTGTGTGAATTTCCTGCTACTTGAAAACAAAGAAGATGGCTGCTGCTGCTGGTGGTGAACAGCGGTCTCTGGAAGACTTGGAGTTCAGCTTTTCTTTGAGAAAAGAACAAAGAACGGCTCTGAAGTCATTCTTAAAAAAGGAAGATGTGTTCAGAGTTTTGCCGACCGGATACTGCAAAAGTGTAATCTATCAACTAGCGTTGCTCTGATTGGCTATGAGTGCAGAGAAAGACAGCCGTTTATCCCGCCCCTCAGATTGAGCCCAGCCAATGGTGAGTTCCCAGACCCAACATCTGGATGTGGGTCTGGCTTGTCAGGCTACATTCTTGCTCCATTCACTTAAATTATGTGAGAGTAGAAAGATAAGAGAGGCACCTGAGGAAAGGATTGGTTCAAGGTTGGTTCACACAGATAAATCTTCAGGGAGGAAAACGGTGACATTTATGGTACAAATTTATGACACTAATTAAAACAAAATGGGAGGCTTAGGTCAGTATTTTTTTTATTCATTTTTTTTACACAGAAGGAATGTAAGATATTCACAAGTATTGAGGAACATTTTGAAATTAGGTTGTCAAGAAATGTCAAAGTCTGAAATATGTTAATGTCAGGATGATTTAAAAAAAAAAAAAAATCATTCAGGTATTGATGGTGGCACACAGAGATCTGGTGGTATTTAGAAGCCACCCACCCCACACGCCCCTTTGGGTTTTCCCATTTAGTTTCTCCCTCACCACATTAACATAGGTGTTACATTTCATCCTCTGAATTTGTTCCAGCGACTCATGAGTTTCAAACCTGTTGGTGATGTTGGAGTATGACATTCATGTTTCACAGTCAATGAGTGGCATTTCCCTTCAAGGCCTACTCTGTGCTTAATATAACTCCTGTGTGCGAAACCACAGTTTTTTTTTTTGTTTTTTTTTCCATTGTGTAAAACCGTTTTCAGCACCCTGAGTGGTACAAGATTTTTTTTTTTTTTTTTTTTGAAAGGACTAGACCACTGATATTATATGGTTTAGGAAAATAACAAAACATTTTTACACCATCAGTTTTGAGTTCCTACTTTCTGCATTTTCAAGATGCCTAAATCATCGGTATTCTTTAATTGAAAGCAGCTGAAATTTAAATATCAACCACCAGAAACTAAATATCATATTTGTTTCTCTCTCAGGGAAAGCGGGTGTTCATGGGAGGCGTTCTGGAGACGTACGAGAAGCTGATTGGCCAAATGTTGAAGCAGCAGCCCACCCCGACTCCCCAGACAGCCGGGAGCAACGGGCGTCTCGCCTCTGCCGCCGCCGGCACTGGCAGTGATGACAGCGTCAGAACAGGGCTGAACTACATCCTGAAGATGGTCCAGGATCTGAAGAAACACCATTACCATGAGCAAGAGAAGCTTCTGCAGGAGCTGAACGCTCTCGAACACATCAAGGTAGAGAGACGTACACTCACACTGAGAGTAGGGCTTATAAAGGGTTTGCAGAGGCCTTGAGTAGGGGCTACCGTTGAGGCTTATGTAAAGGTTGTGAAGGGCTTGTTGCTTCCTGATTCATACCGGAAACCTGATTTGTTTTATGCATGTGCGAAGATGGTTGAGTTTAGGCATTGACCTCGACTGGTTAGGGTCAGGATAGCCCATTGGTCAGGGGATAGGACCTGAACAAATGGGGTTTCCTGTACAGATTGGGTAGTGACGGGTTAGGTTTACGGTTAAAACGCAGCGCCCGGGATAGGGGCCACGGGCACAAGGGGACCACTGATGTGGGAACAGACTTTAAAAACTCCCTAAACACCAGGTTCAGATATCTAAAAAGCCATATAAAGAGACATGGATATTAAAAGGGTTAGGGGTAGGGGTAGGCTTACAGATGTGTGGGCTTTAAAGCATTGTTTAGGGGAGGTCTTAGGCTTTTGGATGGTTATGGAGGGCTTTTGGGGGCCTATGTAGGGCTTATACCAAGACATATCAAATGGCTTATTGGGCCTATAGGCAGCATATGTAGGGGCTTAAAATAAGGCTCAAGAAAGGATTGTTTTGGACATGAAGTAAAGGTTCTGGGAGGTTTATTTAGAGGTCTATGAAGGGCTTAAAGTAAGACTTAAAGGGCTCATATTATGCTTTTTGTTTTTTCCTGAAGATTAATACCACTCTCTTGTCTGTTTCTAAAGTACAAACTGGGGGTTGGTTAGCCTAGCTTAGCATAAAGACTGGATGGAGGTGGAAACAGCTAGCCTGGCTCAGTCCAAAGTGGAAAAAATGCACCTACAGCTGACTAATTAACACACATTTGTGCACAAACGGAAATGCAGACATCCAGCTGTTTCCCCTTGCTTCCAGTCTTTATGCTCAGGGGCGTAGCACAAAATTCTGGACCCTGTAGAAACGCATTCTCTATGGGTCCCTCCCCACATCCACAGCTATTCATTCTAACATCTTCTTGGGCCCTCCTCACATTAACATTAACTTTGTAACACACGTTATAATGCTCGCCTAGCTGCTAAAGTGGCACGCCCTCATACTCTGCTTCTGACTGGCTAGTAGTCCTTACCTAGGTACTGTCAGGGCACACCCTCATACTCTGCTTCTGACTGGCTAGTAGTCCTTACCTAGGTACTGTCAGGGCACACCCTCATACTCTGCTTCTGACTGGCTAGTAGTCCTTACCTAGGTACTGTCAGGGCACGCCCTCATACTCTGCTTCTGACTGGCTAGTAGTCCTTACCTAGGTACTGCACATGTGCGACTCCCAACAAAGATGGAACAGAAGTGAGATGTCTCACTCTGTAGCTAAAACGAGAGCTCAACACACAGGGTGAAAAGAGGAGCTGCAGCAATGTGCAGTACAACAAAAATATGGTGTTTTTTAAAAATGAAACCATGTAAACGTATTCTGACATTACCTCTAAATACAATTATGAACCTGAAAATGAGCATAATATGAGCACTTTAATGGAAAGTTTATTTAGGTTTACAGAGGGCTTATGTAGGGTTTGACATTGATTACTGATGTAGGGCTATTCCACCACAATACTGTGGTCTTAGGATTTTTTGTAAAATGTGTCTTCCTGTCTCTCTCCGTCCTAGCTGGATAACCGTGTGGTCCAGAGCAAAGCTTTGTGGGAGCTGCTGTGGCTGTACGAGGAGGCGAGCTCATTGAATGACGCCAACAAGCTGAGGAGGAGGAGGCGCCGCCGCCGCCGCCAAGCCCGGAGGGTCAAGACTCGTCCGAGGGCCTGAAACACCAACAATATGTCAACCATGACAGCAACAAGGATGATTAGCAACAGAAATTTAACATGAATTTCATAATACCAAAGAATATCAAGATTGAAACCAGCGTGCCAACTTTTTATTTTATTTTCTAAGACGTTATTGAAGAGGTTATTTATAAATAAATGTATATTTATTAAACCAGCAGCCTAAGCCTAGAAGATAACGTATATTTTTAAAATTCATATATCTTTTAAAGGATGTGCGGAGCTCGATACTTGAAAGAAGTGGGGCGGTTTGATCCCGTGAAATGTTTAGAACTAAAAGTCAATCAACTCACTTTATCAATCACAATATCGATCAATTTCCACCTGGAAATACTTGATTTTTACTTATTTAAAAATGCTTATTTAATGCTCAGAAAATCAGCCAGATAGAATTATAATATATTTAACTGTCAGCGGCTCAGGTTTTAAACATTACTCATATAGTACAAAGTACACAGAAGTTGAATACTGACATAAACTTAAATGCACTCTGAACATTTGGGTCCAGCACTGAAGTAGACGTACTTACGTACGTCTTTAGGGATTTTTGTATTTTGCTGACATGCAATATTCTATTTATGTTTGTATTTAAAGTGTATTTAATAATCGTAATTCTGTGACTGATGCTAATTTATTGTATTTATTGATTGGTACATGCAGAGAAATGCAACTGAATAAAGCACAATGAACTTCATTTTCTAATTGTCATGTTTTTTTTGCAGATAAGCTGCACTTATTGATTTGACGTCGCCGTTAAAGTGCTCGGAGTCTGAGTTTTTGGTTTTCTGAGACGGAGAATGGAGATTAGTTGACTCTTTAGCCATGTTTCTTGCAACCAAGACAAGTTTTCAGTTTTGTTTGTGTTTAACTGAAGAAGATTCAGGCGCAGAATCCTAGAGTACGTTTACATGCACACCAATATTCCACTATTATTCGTTTACATGACCTGAATTTGATACAGGTCATGTAAACGGCATATTCCGGTTGGATATTCCAAATAAGGCCTTTTTCCGAATATGGCATTTTCCAATTAAGACGTGAGATATTCCGGTATTATTCTGGTTTTAGAAGCATTTTTTTGGACATGTATACAGCGACATATATACAGTGCATTCAGAATATGGGTCTCGATCGGGGGTTTTACAGCGGTTTATGTATCTATCCATCTATCTACATCTATACATACAACGGAGACTCTTGTAGGTCCTTGAATTTGTCCGATTATTCCAGCATTGGTCCTTCCTGACAGAAGTTCCTGAAGCTCATTGTCTCTCGAGTTATTATCCGGACAATGAGTTTCTCTATTCACACACTTAGACGTTGCATAGACTTTGCACTCGGGAGCTGGCAGGGTAAAGTCTGTTCGATGTCTAATCCAAATGATTCGGACATCTGCGTTCTCCCATTCACCTCCTCTGGGTAATGCCTATTAGTTCACGTTTGCAGTTCATGTGTGAAAGAGGCCATGGACATCTGAAATGTGACGAGGCCCAAAATAGGTCCAAACCAAAAAGATTGTAAACCCAAGGTTTATTTTGCAACGTGTTGTAATTTACAATCTTGTCTTTAATGTAAAATGATCTGCTGCATAACTAATGTAGTAACTAAAGCTGTCAGATAAATGTAGTGCAATATATAGCAGAAGTAAACATGCTGGGTTACTTTCCAGCTGTTAAAGGGTCAGAGATAATCATATCCCACACAGAAAACAAACTGTTGTGTTGAAGCTCAGAGACCCCCCACCCTCCCACGCACAGCTGTGATGTCACTTCCTGTGACATCACTTCTGGTAAACAGCAGGTAGTCTTCTACTTTACTGTAACTGTGGAGCCCTTTACCCTTAATGCACCCTGGTCGCCCTGTGTGTTTGTGAGGTTGTGACTTCTAAGAACTGGAGCTGTGCTTCCCCCGCAGGCAGCAACTGAGCACAGCTTTGTCTTTGTGTGTGGTCAATAAACTTCACAACTGTTAGACGCATTGCAGAAAAAACAAAGAAACTTAAAGATATATTATTTTCTATCAGTTTCCTCTTGTTACTTTATTTTCTGTCGGGTGGTGACGAGACTTCCTCAACGTTGAGACCTTGTTCTCTTGTCTATTTTAATGTCCACAGTGTTGTGGACATTTGTGGACATTTTGTTGTGTGCATGGTTAGCATTGCTAAGCCTCTGCCCTGATTGACAGGTCCTAAAGCATCCCCGGCTTTGTCTATTTTAAAATAAACCTGACCATCATTTACCAAATGAACATCATGCTGTGTTGAAGAAGACTTGAAACTAGCGATTGAGACCATAAACTTGTTAGGGAAATGTTTAGTGACTTGATAAATCAAGAGAGAAGTAGGCTCATTTTCTCAGACTTGTATGGGAACAGACTTCTTTTTGGAGCCGGTGGAGTCGCCCCCTGCTGGAAATTAGGGATAATGCAGCTTAAAGGAGCTTCAGCATTGGCTTCACTTTTCTGACCCGGAAGTTGCCGCTTGGTTCTGACCATGCTAACAGCGACTGTTACCATGTGACTAGATGATAACGGCCTTCTGAACCTACTAGTAGGTGTAGCAGGCACCTTCTAACTCGTATATATGAGACTGATAACTTCCATATAATGGAGTGATAACATTTGAAAAGGGTGGCATTTGTTGGGGACTATTTTCGGCGGCCGATTAATCCACATTTGGTGCTCCAGTGAGTGTTTGTGTCAGCAGGACGGTGTGTGTGTGTGTGTGTGTGTGTGTGTGTGTGTGTGTGTGTGTGTGTGTGTGTGTGTGTGTGTGTGTCTGCGTGCGTGCGTGCGTACGTTGTTATGTTGTGTTATGAAGGACGTTGGCATGAGACGGTCTGGAGGAGCTAGATGAAAAGAGAAGTGAGATGAAAGGGATAAAGGAGATAAAGGAGCCGTGTTTCTGCTGTAGCCGGGGGTGGAGGGGTACCGAGGAGGCGGATTGCTGCGGTGGTAAAGGGCACTTCAGCAGGACAGCGACGGAAACCATGAAAACACTGGGAGTCACCCTAGCCACCACAAGGGTGTGTGTGTGTGTGTGTGTGTGTGTGTGTGTGTGTGTGTGTGTGCGTGTGGGTAAGTTTCAAGGTGAGTCAGCATGTTGCAGATTCTGTTGCAGGTTTTTGCATGACTATAAATGAACTTGAACTCTTGAAAATGAACTGTGCACTGCTGCAAACCTGCTGCAGAGAGGCTCGATGGAGCGACTTCACCGTTCAAAAGTTATAAATCAGCTGTTATATCGATGTTTTTCTTCTTTCCAGAGATTTAAACAGAGATAAAAAAAAAAAAAGAATAATTCAGACACCAAATATGGTATTTACATTTCAAAAGGAGAATGAAATGATTTAAATCCAGTGGGTGTTCCCACAGTGTTGTATAATGGGAGAATCCTGTTGGAACTTGGATGTTGAATTCAAGGTAAGCCAGCCTCCGCAAAGCGTAGCTCCTATGGCGCCATTTTGATGCTAATAAGCCATCACCCCCCGTTAGCATCCCATTAACTCCCATTCATTTTGACGTCACTTTGACAGCGAATAACTTCACATCTGAAGCGTTTAAAGACTCTATTTGTCCGTTGTTTATTTCTAAAGAAACATGACAATGTATAAAAGGCTCCATTACCTTGTACCTCACGTTATGGCTCCGTAGCAGACGTTTTTATAAAAATAGGCTAACGATTGTGTCATAACCACGAGACTTACCGTCACACAGTAGAGGAGTTACCGTATAGTACAGGAGAAGCTCTCAGGCAGTTTGGACTTCCATTAGCTGTTTAAGTGTAATGACTAATGTTAACTATCATTTTAGTGATCAATAATGAGCCTGTGTCTATGTTATCTCCTTACATATACCTACGCTCTCCGTCTCTGCTAGATTGGGAATGATTGAGATTTCTCTTGGCACAGCTACCAGAAGACTTCCAACTTTCAGACAGGTTGCTCACGTCACATCTACGTCTTCAAGCTCAGTTTGAGGCGTGATAGCTCACGTAACTATAGCGTTACGGAGCTTAGCGCCGCCCAAGACGATTGGGATTGGTTCAAAGAAATGCAAACAACCCAGAGCAGGGTTTTTTTTCTCCTATCCCATGCATCTGTGGTGTTGCCAGACCTTACACCACAGTGATGTGGAGATAGATCTAGCAATGCTTCTGTTTTTATTGTGAAGTTTGAAAGAGAGTTTTGCTAAATGTTGATTCCAGCTTGTTATAGGCCGCTTTATTGTGACAGTGAAAGAGGAACCTGTTCTTATGCTTACATTTTAATGAAAGCTAGTGCTTCTGAATCTAACTGGTATCTAACCACAAGAAGATAAAATGATAAGTTTAGTTATAAGCAGGAAGTGTGTGTGTGTGTGATCGCAATCTAACCACTGAAACAAGATATTAGATAGAAAGTGAAGAGGAGGAGATAAGTACTTGAGAGACTACACTGAAGTTGCACCGAATGAACAGTAGTTAACTAAATGTTTCTGTGGGCCGTCTGGGACTTTTGACGTCTTCAGAGCGAGCTGATTGTAATTATAAATACAAAACTAAAGTGGAAAGGGTGTAAAATAAGACACATTAAAGGCCTGGTTTTCCTCCCCTTCCTGTCCAGTGAAAATCATGTATCTCCAGATGTGTTGATGTTGAATGTTTGCGCTAAACAGATAAAGTGTTCTCAAATTCTCATGCTTCTTACGCTAAATAAAGTCTTTAAAAAGCATCTCGGATCAGCTGGAAAATGCATCGTCACAAAGCTGAAAACGGCTGTTTTTCTGACACCATGAATAGTTTTATCTTTTTAGAGATACGTGGTTCTCACAGGACAGCGACACAAATATATGATGATCTTATAGAATATGATGCATTGCTGTAGATTAGACTACCCAACTATGTAAAGGTGTTAAAATGAGCACAACCTGAAACATCTACAGCAGTTAATGCAACATACACATGAATGCAGCAGGAATATTCATCCAGAAACATCAGACAGAAGAGGAAAACACTGACAGGGAACACTTTACTGCAACATACAGACATTAAGAAGCAGGAAAGAAAGAAAGGTCACAGTGTGTATTTGTACTTTTACTGCATAAAGGATCTGAATACTTCTTCCACCGCTGGATTTGTAAATGTGAAAAGGGGACCAGGATTGGTGGGAGAGTCCGAGGGCAGATTAGATATACAAACTGTTTTCTACTGAATAAATAGTCTCAATGACCAGTGAGATCTGTAGGTGATCCAGAATAAAGGCTGATTTATAGTCGACCGTAGACGCAGAGCAGACGCCGCAGTCTCCGCAAGTGGCCTACAGCGTGAGGGTTTAGACTTGTTTGCTGGTGTGTCTGCGTCATTCTAGTAGTCTGACAAGCCAGACCCACATCAAGATGTTGGGTCTGGGAACTCACCATTGTCACGCGGAACCGTCGCAACTCTGCCGTCATTATGTTAAGCCCGCCCACCGACTCTATACACGATGTGATTGGTCTGACTAGAGTTTGGTTTTTTCAGCTCGCAAGCCAACGGAGAGTTGCTAGACGACCCTGGCTGTAGATTACATTTGCTGCTGCTAGGGTGGTCTAGATTTCTAGGCAATCATTCTAGCATATCTCTTTAAAAGAATAGCAGAGCTGGTATGTGTGTGTGTGTGTGTGTGTGTGTGTGTGTGTGTGTGTGTGTGTGTGTGTGTGTGTGTGTGTGTGTGTGTGTGTGTGTGTGCGCGTGCAAGGGGAGTGTGGTAGAGCGAGGGAGAGAGTGATAGGGATTAGCTTTGGAGTGAGTAACGACTCCTGCGATGGAGACGGAGAAACAAAGTCTCTCCCCTGTTCTTTCTGACCACGGTGGGAAATCTGTAGCAGGAAAAGTTAACCCTCTCCCTGATGTCATGTTGTTTACGGAGAGACGGACCAAGCCACGGCCAAACGGACCAATCACAGTTGTTGCGGTCTATGTCGCGTCATGAAGTTACATTTCTGTGGATGTGCACATCAGGCTATGGCGTAGGGTATAATAATATATCTTTATTTCAGACTCACAAGTATGTCCCATAATTTACATACATACAAAATACAACCCTTCTGTCATATTACAAATTTAAAAAAATGTGTGTGCAAGCTGTCGTGCAAGTGTTTTCTGAGTTCAGATGAGAATCGAAAGCAGCTCTTCCTAGGACTTGTTAGAGCCTCTATGATGCTATTTTCTGACTCATCCAAATGACACATAAATGTATACATTAATTGCCTCAATAGTGCCTTACGTGTGAAACCCCCAAGTTATGTACCTACGACGTAGATTTAACGCAGAACCATAAATCAAGCTTAAGAACACCTCAGCACGTAAAAGTACAATGATCTGCATGGTTACATACTGCCAGGTTCAAATAGGAAAATGGTCAAATTTGGTTGAACTGGCCCTTTAAGGGAACCTGAGTTTATGTGAATAAAAAGATGATTCAGGCGTCTTTACACATTTTTTTTTTAGCTGTTCGGCTCCCGGAGTTTCATAGTTTCAATGCTGACTGTAGCTGTAGTGTCATGACACACACACACACACACACACACACACACACACACACACACACACACACACACACACACACACACACACACACACAGCTTATTAACATATCAGACAGAGGCACTGCGACATTTCCAGGAAACAACGTGTGTTTCCTGTTGCAAAGGAAGCTCTGAGTGAGTTCACAGCAGCAACCTCACACATATATATATATATATATATATATATATATATATATATATATATATATATATATATATATAGTGTGTCTGTGTGTGTGTTATAGGCCTATTAATGTACGAGAAATCATTCATAAAAATACTATTTATTGATTTACTATTTTTCTAACAAGTCTATTTCTTTCAGATCAATAAGAGAGACATGCAGAGCCTACTCACAAATAAACCATTACATTCATCAGTTAAGTTTTCAAAGTTGAATACCTTTAAACTGACTGAATAAAACCCTGTCACTGTGGATTAACTTCACTTCCACTCTGCTTTTAATTTGAAAAGCCAGCACAGGAAAAAACCCGTCAAATAATTTGTTAAAACCAGCTCTACGCTGCGGTTCCTCTAATGACCACGAGATGTCACTCCAAGAAAACTCTGACTGGATTGAGAATGGTGTGTGTGTGTGTGTGTGTGTGTGTGTGTGTGTGTGTGTGTGTGTGTGTGTGTGTGTGTGTGTGTGTGTGGGGGTTACAATAACTGCTCTGCATGGTGGGAAAACTAATTTCATAAGAATCCAAAGCCTCTGCTGATATCTGGTGGACAAAGTGTGCAACTACAACCAGAACACAGCAGCAGATAGATCCATCTTTAAAGTTCCCATATTATGCTCATTTTCAGGTTCATACGTGTGTTTTGGGTTTCTATACTTGAACATGTTTACATGCTTTATTGTTAACCCCCCCCCCCACACACACACACACACACACTATTTTCATTATTAGTTTAGTTATGTTTAGGAACCAAAACTACTTAGGTTTAGAAGAAGACGGTGGTTTGGGTTAAAATCAGATGTTACTTCATTTCCTGAAAGTTCCGCACGTGACGCTGAACGTGACGCTTGTTCCGTAAAGTTAAAAAACCTCAGAATTTACTTTTATTTTTAAACGGGACCCTGGTCTCCTGGGTGAAAGTCCTGTGTTTGTTTGACCGGAACTTGGCGCTCGTATATTTTGTCCATAGGCGTAGATGCAGGGGATAGAGACAGAGCACATCTAAAGGAACACGCCGACTTATTGGGACATTAGCTTATTCACAGTAACCCCCAGAGTTAGATAAGTCCAGACATACCCTTCTCATCTCCGTGCGTGTTGTAACTCCCCCAACTCCCCTCGGTGCCCCCAACGCTAGCCTAGCTTAGCATAGATCCTGGAGGTAACCTGCTCCATCTAGCCTAGCTTAGCATAGATCCTGGAGGTAACCGGCTCCATCTAGCCTAGCTTTGCATCTGTTGTTCAATGGAGAGGGGAGAGTTGTTTTCCCCTCTGCTGGGCGTGGCTTTCAGACTATGACGCAATGCGCTCTGTCTCTGTAGTTGCTACAGCATGTCCCCCCCCCCAATATTTAGAAGAAGTAGATTTGTCCCCCTAAAACAATATAAAAAGAACCCACTCCCCAAAAGAGGTGAAAATAACAGTTCAGGGGGCTCAAACATGTATATATCCTTCCCAACGAATTCAACCTCCTTCTCTTTTCTTTCTCGTCTTTATCTGTTTCTCCGTGAAATGACGCTGCCTTCAAGTGTGGTCGAAAACAATTCATCCATCCATCCATCTTCGTCCGCTTATCCTGGTATTGGGTCGCAGGGGTAGCAGCTCCAGCAGGGGACCCCAAACTTCCCTTTCCCGGGCCACATTAACCAGCTCCGACTGGGGGATCCCGAGGCGTTCCCAGGCCAGGTTGGAGATATAATCCCTCCACCTAGTCCTGGGTCTTCCCCGAGGCCTCCTCCCAGCTGGACGTGCCTGGAACACCTCCCTAGGGAGGCGCCCAGGGGGCATCCTTACCAGATGCCCGAACCACCTCAACTGGCTCCTTTCGACGCGAAGGAGCAGCGGCTCTACTCCGAGCTCCTCACGGATAACTGAGCTTCTCACCCTATCTCTAAGGGAGACGCCAGCTACCCTCCTGAGGAAACCCATTTCGGCCGCTTGTACCCTGGATCTTATTCTTCTCGGTCATGACCCAGACAAAAACTGACCGGTAGATTGAGAGCTTTGCCTTCTGGCTCAGCTCTCTTTTCGTCACAACGGTGCGATAAATTGAATGTAATACTGCACCTGCTGTGCCGATTCTCCGACCAATCTCCCGCTCCATTGTCCCCTCACTCGCGAACAAGACCCCAAGGTACTTGAACTCCTTCACTTGGGGTAAGGACTCATCCCCTACCTGGAGAAGGCACTCCATCGGTTTCCTGCTGAGAACCATGGCCTCCGATTTAGAGGTGCTGATCCTCATCCTGAAAACAATTCAGTTCAAATTTATTGTCATATGTCTATTATGCAATGAAATACAATGTGCTTTGGCACTCTCTCGGCACCAGTCAATAAGTAACAATTATAAACAACATTTTAGATGCAGTTTTGACCACCTTTGTCAGAAGATTAAGGTCATATGAAATAGCACCATTGTGTCTATCAATGTAGATTACATTCAAAAGAAAGCAGGAAATGAAGTGTATGATGCTCCAAATGTTCTCAAAGAGACTCCCCAGATATAATGTGTCCCCCCCCCAATGTTGAAACTAAACCTACGCCCTTGCTCCCGTCATAAAGGCCACTATAAACGTTAATATGAAGAATATGCGTGTTTTGTGGGGAGGACAGTTTGGTATAAACTGTTGGGGAGTTTAATATCTAACAACACATGAGATTTTATAAACTCGTCAGATGTGCAAAAATCTTAATTTGTAAAGTAACTAAAGTTATCAAATACTTGTAGTGGAGTGAAAAGTACAATATTTCACACTGTGATGGAAGTATCTCAAGTTTGTACTTAAACACAGTACTTGAGTTCACGTACTTAAAGTTACATCCCACCTCCGACTCTCTTTGATCCTTCATGTGTCAAAAGAAATAATCTAAAAAGTGATTATAATGTCATGATAATGCTTACACTGGGTGTAGTGACATATTTTGACCGCCAGGTGACAGCAGAGTATGAATCTGAAAATCTTAAAATTGAACTTTTACACTTTTATAACTCTGCAGTACGATAAAACATACTTTTATACTACTGATACTTGTATCTATGGATGGATCGACTGGACAGCGTCCAGTCCTGCTGTTCCTGCGGAAAGGTGACAAACTGAATCAAACAGTTATTCAGTTATTATACACTTATAGCTTCGATTCGATTATAAGGAATTATTAATGCGTACTGCATTTCATAATTTGGCATATTGTTCACTCCATAATGTTCACGTCAAGCAGCGAATGAGTATGTGAGAAAGACAGTTGTATAATGAAGAGAGACGCTGGAAATAAACTGACCTCTGGTCTGACAAATCTGACACCATGTCAACACACACACACACACACACACACACACACACACACACGTAGGACACACACATGCAGGACACACACACACACACACACACACACACACACACACACACGTAGGACACACACACATGCAGGACACACACACACACACACACACATACACACACACGCAGGACACACACGCAGGACACACACACATGCAGGACACACACGCAGGACACACACACACACACGCAGAACACACACACAGGACACACTCACAGGACACACGGTTTTCCATTTGTCCTGAACTCAGAGACCCTCAGAGCAGATGAGCAAGCGCCTGCTGGAGTCTATATTCAATTATACAGAGAAAGAGAGAGAGACAGGCAGGTAGACAGACAGTTTCCATGACTGGTTTTATATTTAGGGGTTCAGACTGTCTGGAGAAGGTGAAACGTTTGACTGGAACAAAGAGCCAACTCTGGTCTCATAAACTGGTCCCACTATCAGACTGAACTGGGTCAGCGTGCGTTATCGCTGATTAAGAAGGAGGCTGAATGCTTCTAAGACCAGTTAGATCGGTGAGATTTAAAGTGAATTCACCGTAAATAGCTACATGCTGTGAAGCTCACAGAGGTAGAGGAAGTGGTGGAAGAAGTATTCAGATCCTTTTCTTAAGTAAATGTACTAATACTAGGGCTGCACGATGTGAGGAAAATACCTAATTGTGATTATTTTGACTGATATTGCGATATGATCAGTGATATTGTAGGGAATGATCATTTTTGTATCATTATTCTCATTTTCATTGAAAAATATTAAAATTTAAAGAGATGTAAAACTAAAGATGTTTTCTTTAGTCAGTAGGATAGGATTTGTAGGCCGGGACGTCTCTGCAGCGCCACAATACTTCATTCAAAATAATGGTTTGACAGATATTTTGCCTTTAACAAATACTGTATATACCCTATTATAAATAACAAAGTAAAGTACAGATACGTGAATATTCTACTTAAGTACAGTAACAAAGTATTTGTACTTCATCACATTACAACACTGATTATAAAGCATGTCGAGGTGTTGTATAAATACTGTGAAAGTATCAAAACTCTCAATCCACAGAGAAATACACACAGCCCGTATTCAGAAACTGTGCCTTTAAACGAGCCGTCAGGACTTCTGTAACATTGTGATGTCACAACTATACTATATATAGTCAGAAAGTGTCGCTACAGTGCCGTTACAGTCATTCCCCGGCTGCAATGACGGTGCAGAGACACAGAGTGCAGATGTAGAAGATTCTTAAAACGCTGACCAATCAGAGCAGACTGGGCTTTTTCAGGAGGGGATCTTAAAGAGACAGGCGCTAAAACGGAGCGTTTCAGACAGAGGGTGAACACAGGTATATTCAGACAGACAGAATGAGAAAAATAAAGTGGTTTGAACATTTAAGCATGTAAACATGTTCTGGTAGAAACCCAAAAAACAAGTATGAACCTGTAATGAGTATAATATGGAAACTTTAATGTTGCCGCATGTAAAAGCAGAGTTAATTTTGATGACTTTATGTACTGCTAGGTAGTTTAATCTATGAAATATACATGATTTATAAATTGATTTATATTTTGTATTATTAATCTGAATCTGTAGTAAAGTGAAAAGCACAACATCTGTCTCCAAAATGTAAAGTAATGTAAGTATAAAGTAGCAGAAAATGGAAATACTTACAATAAAATATATATAAATAAGTACTAAATACCTTAAAATTGCATTTGACAGTGCAGTAGTTGAGTAAATGCACTTAGTTACTTTTCAACATCGTCAGAATGTGTTAAAACTTGTATTATTATTTTAGAATGGGTCTAGGACCGGTTTAGATTGGGTTGTCCACATTCAGACAGGTTTACTGGACGTGGGATCTGAATTTTTGGGTTAACGTGGGTTTAAGAATGGGTTTAGAGTGGGTCCAAACAACACATTCTCACTCCCATCTCGTGAAATACGGACGCTTGGTCAGGTGCCTTTGTCGTTGTTATTGACGCTAAAAATCTCCTTTAGCGTCATATAATGCTATTTATCTAAACACGCTTGGTCGGGACTATTGGTGTCCCTTTTGACGCTGTTATGTTAAGGAAAAGGTCGTGAGTGGGCTTACGCTTCCCGTGACACGCGGGAATAACGGGACGGTTAAAGAAGAAAGCGACTTTACCAAACGTGCCACGCGGGACACGCTCCGTGGTCTCCTGGGTGAAAGTCCTGTGTTTGACCCATCCACCACCCCAACCAACCTACCTACGTGGAATTTCGGCCTTACATACTACTCACTAAACCCCGTGTAGCTGCTGCTCTCCCCGGGACGTTCTATAAACACGCTGAAGGGCGTTTTTTTCGGCGCTTCAGACGCAGACAGCCACTGACAGCCACTGACAGCCACTGTCCAAATGTCCGTATTTTACGAGTTCGGAGTGAGAACGGGTTGGTCTAAAATGGGTTGTGGAAGAGTTATAATGGGATTGAAATGGATTAGGGGGGCTGCAGGTTGAGACTGGGTTTAGGATGGGTTAGAATCGTTTAGAATGGGTTTAGAGGATGGGTTATGTCGGAATAAATAGGAGATGGAAGAGGTAGAATGGGATTAAATTGGGTTTCGGCTGTTTATAGAATTGTAACCTGGATTAAAAAGGATTAAGAGTGGGGTTAAACAGGGGTCACAATGTGTTTAGCATGGTTTGTAATGGGATTAAATGGGTTTAGATTTGGTTATCCACTCTGAAGACCGGTTTATTGGACGTTCAAGTTTGAATTTTTGGGTTACTGTGGTAGAATGGCGTGGATATAAAATGGGTTGTAGAAGAGTTATATTGGGATTACCGTGGATTTGGAGTTGTTTTGGGTTTGTATTTGGTTTAGAAATATTTGAGAATAGATGTGTGAATGTTTTTGGCCTGGGTTAGAATGGGTTACGACATATTTAGTCCACGTCCACACGTACCAAAACAACCTTTTTTTCCCCCGTCTTCCCTGGCATCGTTTCAAGAATGTTTGCGTCCAAACGGATCCATTTGTAAATGACTCAACACGCTACTTCATAGTCCAGGCCTATAGGTGGCGCTGTTTCTGCTATGGAAATTCACCAAAAAGTAGGGGATTTAGAAGGGGTACAAACTGGTTTGCAGGTTTATGATAAGATTTATAATGGGCTGTTGTGGGATTAGGAGGGTTTTTAGAATGGGTTAGAATTAGTCTCAGGTTAAAATGGTTGGGTTAATGTGGCTTTAGAAGGTTTTTGAAGGGGGACAATGGTAGAAAAGATGTTTTGGAAGAGTTCAAATGGTAGGATGGGTTAGAGAGGTTTTAGAATGGGTTATAATAGCATTAGAGTGGTATTAGATTGGGTTTGATAGATATTAGACTGGATTTAGATTGTTATGGGTTAGTGTGGGTATAAAGTAGTAGTAGTAGATAACTTTATTGTCCCCGTGGGGCAGTTGGGTTTGCGGCACAGTCGCAAGGCATTTCATGACAGGACATCAGACATATGACACAACAAATAGTTGAGTGAGACACCTGCTGCTATGTATCTGCTCTCATCACTCTCTCCTTTTTTTCTCTTCATTATCTGGGTCTGTAGGTTAGAGCCCCCCAGGCTAGTCCACACAGCATTCTGGGATGGGAGAAAAATGTGCTCTTGTTTACTGGCATTTCTTTAAACCAATCACAATTGTCTTGGGCGGTGCTAAGTGCCGGACGGAGCCACAGTGCTTCTGTAAAATAGCCTCAGGAAGGAACTTGTTTTGGTGGAACATGTGTACGTTCAAAGGTTGTTTTAGTCGTGCAACAGAAAACTCAGATTGGACAGATAGTCTAGCTAGCTGTCTGGATTTACCCTGCAGAGATCTGAGGAGCAGTTAACCATAGTTTAAAATTACAACAGAAAAGGAAGAGGAAGGTGACGGACATCCGGCCGAAATGAGGGACGTCCGGCAAAATTTCCGGCGGCACCTGAACAATCCTGGAAATGAAACAGCGTCGCTACAGGCTAATCGTTCGGTCACAACTGAAAATGTCTCTCGGATGAAAGACGTAACGTCTTCGGAACACCTTTGGCCACGTGCAGTTTCCCCTTTAGCTGAACCCTTCTCTGGATGACTCTCTGTCCGAGAGATCATCTGCTCAACTGTCCGTCTGCTGATCGTCTTCACAGCAGGGGCTCTCTTCTCCCACAGTCTGGACTCCCAGGCATTTCTATGTGCCTGAGAAGGTGTATTTGTTCACATTTTATAGAGCTAGGCTAGCAGTTTTCCCCAGCTTCCAGTCTTTGTGCTAAGCTAGGTTAAACACCTCCTGGATGCAAAAAATATCGGCTCACTGTAAGTGTCAGAACAGTGGTGGAATGTAACTAAGTACATTTGCTCAAGTACTGCACTGTCAAATACAATTTTGAGGTATTTGTACTTCAGTATTTCCATTTTCTGCTCCTTTAAACTTCAAGTACTCTCCATTTTGGGGGCAAACATTGTACTTTTAACTTCAGATTTAGATTATTAATACAAAAACATCAATCAAGTAGGATGTATTACTATAGATTAAACTACCAAGCAGTTTATTAAGTCATTAAAACCTTTACCAGCTGCAACATTAAAGTGATGAACACATGAATGCATCAATAATTAGAATACAATACCATAATATATATTATTCTGCATAATGAGTACTTTTTGTAATTTCAGTATATGTTGATGCTGATACTTTTGTAATTTTACTACAGTACAATTTTGAATGCAATGCAGGATTTCTACACTGTGGTGCTTTTAATTTAATAAGTAAAATATCTGAGTACTTGAACTTTCTTTTTTTAAAGTGTCAGTTTATTGTTGGACCAGCTGACAGAACAGCCCAGAAAAGACTGTCAAGCTGTTACAAACTGGACTAAATGTAGTTGAAAAGTTTAAGTTTTATAGATTAAAACCTTTAAAAAGTGCAACCAAAGGTCCCAGTGTGATCGGTTCATGTAGAGGTTGTTATCTGAGCAGCTGCTCCATTATAACGTGTACAGTGTGCACACGCAGCCTGAGCGAAGGTGGTTTAACATTTGTACAGTAAGTGGATATTAATTTGGACCCATAATCCCTTGCAGCAAGTCACACTCTCTCAGGTTACCAGTGTGTGTGTGTGTGTGTGTGTGTGTGTGTGCGTCCATCGTGATCTGCTGAGCTCTGAGCTTCATCCAGATTTAAATAGAGAGACACACACACAAACACACACAAATACACACACAACGTCACCGTTCACCAGCTCAGCGACGTTCACTGACTCAGCAGCAAATCAGGAGAAAGTGTCGCTCATCATTCATGCATCCAGACTGCTGATATATAAAAGGCCGACGACATCGTATGAACATTTTAAATGTCTAAGCCAGGGGTTCTCAAGCATATCACTCAAAGGCAACTTACTTATAACCTTTGAGCCTTGAGAACCTTGAGACGGAGAGCGTAGGTATATGTAAGGAGATAACATAGGCACAGGCTAATTATTGATCACTAAAATGATAGTTAACATTAGTCATTACACTTAAACAGCTAATGGAAGTCCAAACTGCCTGAGAGCTTCTCCTGTACTATACGGTAACTCCTCTACTATGAGACAGGAAGTCTCGTGGTTATGACATAATAGTTAGCCTATGCTACGTCTGCTACGGAGCCATAACGTGAGCTACAAGGTAATGGAGCCTTTTATACATTGCCGTGTTTCTTTAGAAATAAACAACGGACAAATAGAGTCTAACTGGGGAGGCAAAGTTTTTAGTTCATGCTTTCTCTGAAGGAAGAGCTGTCAATCACCCGACACACACAGACTGCAGGACTGCTGCATCATGGGTAGAATCCTCCGACCACCCGCCCTCGAGCCAGGCAGCAGCTGCTCTGAGCAGTTAGCCTGTTAGCTTAATGCTAGCTTCTATAATTAGCAGCCGTGTCCTTTCTGTTAATCTCGCCCGCTGCCTGATACGGAGCACAGCTGCTCCAATCACATGGCTGCTCCTTGTTACCTCGGCAAACTAATTATCAATTATCTCATCAGTGACAGGAGAGAAAGACGGAAAGAGTGTGTGGAAGAGAACATGTGCATGTGTAATAAACTGTGTGACATGCTTTAATCAGAACATGAGATGAACTAACAAACGAACCGTTAATGCAAACTAAAGCTGTTGAATAGTCAGTTCTTCGCTTAGTTTATCAACTGAAAATTCACCTGCAGCTGTTTTGATGATCGATTAATCGTTTGAATTGTTTCACACCATCACATTTGTTGCTTTTCCGCTGTTTATATCCTTATGAATGAATTATCTTTGGGGGTTTTGGACTGTTGCCCTCAGAAAACAATTTGTAGACATCACTTTGGGCTCTGGGAAAATGGGCATTTTCTGACATTTTATACTCAAAAACTAATCTTGTATTGAAATTCATCGTTAGTCGCAGCCTTAGTTCAACTAAACTCACATGGTTTTTATGTTTAAATCACAAGAAGACTCACAAAAATAGAAAAAATGAGGTTCGAAGTGTAAAAAAGTGACTGACACCCTGTGTGTGTGTGTGTGTGTGTGTGTGTGTGTGTGTGTGTGTGTGTGTGTGTGTGTGTGTGTGTGTGTGTGTGTGTGTGTGTGTGTGCGTGTGTGTTGGATTCAGCACCTTCTGTAGTGTGCGTACTAATCTAAAATAATCTCTGGTTGCCACGACTAAATGTTTCCTGGCTCCTCGTCACAGAGCCATGATGTCACATCCTCCTCCTCCTCGGCGCCGCTGCATTAATCAGCACCTGTGAGTGAGCCTGTGTGTTGTCATGGTGACCTCGGTCTAATCCAGTATCAATTAACAAGGTCTCGACAGAAACTGCATTTTATAAATACTCGAACTACAGTAATGTCAGTTGGAGATGTGTACACTAACACAACAGGTTTTAGATAATGTGGTAAAAGCTAACATCATGTTGTTACGTTAGCTTGGTAGCTAGAAACTTTGTAACCTAATAAAACTAGGGGCTGCAGGTACTAGGAGCTGCAGGTAGTAGGAGCTGCAGGTAGTAGGGGCTGCAGGTACTAGGGGCTGCAGGTACTAGGGGCTGCAGGTACTAGGGGCTGCAGGTACTAGGAGCTGCAGGTAGTAGGAGCTGCAGGTAGTAGGGGCTGCAGGTACTAGGGGCTGCAGGTACTAGGGGCTGCAGGCAGTAGGGGCTGCAGGTACTAGGGGCTGCAGGTACTAGGGGCTGCAGGTAGTAGGGGCTCCAGGTAGTATGAGCTGCAGGTAGTAGGGGCTGCAGGTACTAGGGGCTGCAGGTACTAGGGGCTGCAGGTACTAGGGGCTGCAGGTACTAGGAGCTGCAGGTAGTAGGGGCTGCAGGTACTAGGGGCTGCAGGTACTAGGGGCTGCAGGTAGTAGGGGCTGCAGGTACTAGGGGCTGCAGGTACTAGGGGCTGCAGGTAGTAGGGGCTCCAGGTAGTATGAGCTGCAGGTAGTAGGGGCTGCAGGTACTAGGGGCTGCAGGTACTAGGAGCTGCAGGTAGTAGGGGCTGCAGGTACTAGGGGCTGCAGGTACTAGGGGCTGCAGGTACTAGGGGCTGCAGGTACTAGGGGCTGCAGGGGCTGTAACAGTAGAGTTTAAGGACTCGGAAACAAAGCCAGAATTTACTGTATGAAGTGGCGATTGAACGCTTCGGCCATAGAGTTCTTATTAGTAACAACTATATCCTCCAGTGGTGTAGTCTAATGTATTGTAGTGGATATACTGTACTGTATATATATATTGGGGGGGTCTGGGTGTCCTCCCCCAGGGAAGTTTTGAGCATCAGCAACTTCATTTTCTGTATTCGGATACACTTTTATGCACCAATTTACGGTGGAAATACCACAGATGATAATTCAAAATATACCAAAAATATGATGGAAAGTATGTTGTTGCGTGTCAGTGGGCATTTCTAAGTGGATATATGGAAATCCTGGAGCTTTCTTAGTGGGTATACTGTGTATACGCAGTATAGCCAAGGACCCCTTAACTGAAAGAGAGACGGATCAGGGACCCCCTACTACATATATTGTATAAAATGGAAGTTGCATATTAATCTGGTCCTACAATAACTTTTAGGGCAGCCTAAAGCATGTATAGATACCTTTTGTGCATAGAATACTCAGCTATATAAATAGCCTAATAATTGTTGGCATGATTTTATAAATCATGTTTTAATGTTAAACATACATGTGGCACAGTGGATCCTTTGGGGATTAACTATATCTGTGGATGGCCTTAGTGACTACATTACCCATAGGCCAGTAAGCCTATCATCAGTGGGGATTTATATTTGCTAATAATATGTTGGAATCATGTAAAGACAATAATTTGGAGGCCCCCCTGCAGTGACTCTGAGGACCCCCTAGGGGTCCCGGACCCCCTGTTGAAGACACTCTTAGAGACAGTGGTACGGACCTGGGTTTGTTTTCAAAACAAACACCATAAAGCCATGTAGGATAGTTGCATGTCAAGTAAGCGAAATACTACCTGACAGGGATCACTGACCGCGAAAGCGAAAGTCTAGTCTATATCCACGACCTTCCACTTCCGAGATTGCACCGCCGGAAATTCCGCCATGTGTCATTTTTTTCGACCGGATGTCTGTTCCCTTCCTCTTTCTTTGTGTTGTTATTCTAACCTCCGGTGGATTTGTGAGGACTATGGTTAACTGCTCCTCAGATCTCTGCAGGGTAAATCCAGACAGCTAGCTAGACTATCTGTCCAATCTGAGTTTTCTGTCGCACGACTAAAACAACTTTTGAACGTCCACATGTTCCACCAAAACAAGTTCCTTCCTGAGGCTATTTTGCAGCGGCACCGTGGCGCCGTCCGGCGCTTACAACACCCAAGACGATTGTGATTGGTTTTAAAGAAACGGGAGAAAGTTTTTCTCCCATCCCAGAATGCTGTGTGGACTAGCCAGACCCTCCTGTGCAGCGCTGTGGAGCAAAAGTGTAGCTCCATATGAAGGTACTCCAGAACGGAACGTGGAAATAACTTAAGCAATAACAGAGTTTATCGCGATAGATAGGATGCACCTCAGTACGGCGACTAAGCCTAGGCTCATGGCTTCGATAAATACTTTGGACTTGACAATATTCTGCACTATGCATTTATTTATTATTCTGTGTCACCTCCTACTGTGCAGAATGCCATTTATATTCATCCGCACTTCTACTCTCATATATATCTCATCTGTATATCTGTATGTATGTATATATATATATATATATATATATAAATAATAATTAATAATAAGGGTGTTTATAGTGTACATATTATTACTCTTATTCTATTTCTTCTAATACTTTCTGTAATATTTTTCCCATGTCCCATGTGTGTTTGTCTAATACTCATGTGTGTGATTTCTTTTGAGCAGCAGGGAATTTCCCCAGTGTGGGATTAATGAAGTCTATCTTATCAGCGGTGCAACGTGCCCTCCCGCATGTATTTTACCCAGGTGCCAGGTCGCTGTACCGGTCGCAGCGGAGCTGAAAACAAAGGAGTTTTTCCACTGCCAACGTACACAACTGACGTTGTCAAATCGTAGGATCACTCTGGCTGGCTGTGCCATGCTCATTGTGCACATACTGTATACATATTTAAAGACAGTGAAGTTCACAGACAGTGTTTAAAAAGTCCACACCAGGCTATCTATGTTGTCATGGTAATTTTTTACATGTTTACAAGGGTGGACATTCAACAAATCAGTCCCTGTGATTGAAGTAGATTATAAATAAATAATGTCATTCATATAAATTCATGCATCACCTAATTTCATCAATATATTAACATGCAGGCCTGGCCTACAGGAAAGAACAGTTTATATTATGTCTAATATTGTGTTGGCCATACTATACAAATATTTGTTTGTCTTTGTTGAATAATACAGCAGCTAAAGAGCTTAAAAAAATCACATTTTAAATTGCAATATTGGTTAAAAAGATCGCAATTAGATTATTTTTCAAAATGCTTTAGCCCTAAGTCCGACCTACAGTATCTGTGGTCTCTGCTGTGCTTGTTATCTGTCCTGTGTTGCTTTGCTAGCGTCTTTGATAAACCAAATCTAGCGTTAGTCTGACCGACCGGCGGGGAGATGTTACCATTCCTAACTGCTAGTTTGGGTGGTGTCATGTTCTTGATGCTGCGTTCCAGGCAACCCGTAACTTGTGTTTTCACAACCTTCTACCCGTGAAAGTACCCTGGAACGGCAGTCAAACCCGTAACTTACTACCCGTGAACTCGTACCAGATCGTTGTACTCCCAGTTACAGTTTTTGACGTCACACACGCATAAACAACAATGGCGACCCCTGTTGATGCTGTACAGACGCCGGTGATTAATGGTGAGAAATAGAAATAAATAGACAACGTAAAGTAATTCCGCACATTGTAATCAAAACAATACACATACGATTGTGTACTACTACAGGTTATGTTTATTAAATAAAGCCCAAAATATGTCGCCGACTAGAAATCACTAGTATCAGCTAGTGCTAGCTAACGTCAACGTTAGGTAGCACTAGCTAACGCTAGCTAGAAGGGTTTGTCTTGACTTTGCCTGGAACGCTACCAAGTCATGAGTCGTGACTTGAAGTTGTAACTTACGGGGTAAAAATTGTGTCTGGAACGCAGCATTAATCTGTGGCCCAACAGGTAAATTATCTCTCCAAGCTAACGTTAGTCAAAGTGTTGACATATGAAAGCGTCAAACATACATTTTAGATGAAGGAGATGAGTATATCTTTGCTCAGCGCTGTTAAATTGTCTGTACGGGACGCAGGAGTCTTCTACAAGGAAGTTATTTCAAACAACCATTGTGATTAGGTCTATAGTTTAAATGTCTGAATGACTTACCTTGTGCGTTTAATTTACACACTGACTCACTGAAAGAACAATACGTTGATGAACAATAAAATTGTTTTATTATTAATAATAATTTTTTCCACCACAATAAAATTTAACAAAGGCTCACTAGAAAAGTGTTGACTTCTGTGTTTTGTACAGTAGATACAGTACATTGTAAAACTGGCTGCGGCGTGGCACAGCAGTGTATTCAACCCCCCCACCCAAAAAAAAAAATTTTAGTATTCAAACATTTACAGATAAAATCCACAATAAAACCCAGCTGGCAAACGTCACAGAAATACAGCGCAGCTTCACGCTAACAGCGGCTAACAGAGACCTCCTGATACAAGCAAAAATGGCTAACGGTTAGGCTACAGGTGCTTTCACACGTGAGCAGAAAAAAAATCCTTGTTTTTTCTGAATGCTACCAAGAGGTCAGTTAAACCAGACTTCATGTTCCTGTGTGACTTCAGCCTGTTAATTATAAACTTTAAAAAACAACAACAAACTATCACTTGTTCTCCTTCCATCCTTTTTGTGTGAAGGACAGCGTCTCTTGTTGCCCTTCTATTCACTTACTCTCTACCGGTCTGTCTGTTTGAGCAGCTAGCTCCCAGCTAGCTTCGTAAAGGAATGCACTTTGGTAGATTCAACCAAATGCCCTGGGTGTTAGTCACAACAATGACAGTAATAATCATAATAATAATGATAACTGAGCAGTCTGAGGTACCAACATGAAAAAACAAATGCTTTAAAACCACATTAATGCTAACAGCTAGCAGGTATAAACTTGCTCTGTGCTACTAGCAGTAAATTAGCAGTAGGCTAGGCTAGTGTTAGCTTTACTGTGGAGAAAACAAACGTCAGTGCAGCAGCTAGCGGCTGGACGCTAGCGGTCAATCGGCTAGTGTTAGCTTAGCCCTGTCGTCAGCAGGCGTCGTCGCCAGTCTGTCCCGAGGCGACAGTTGGCTGATATGTGTCTGTACATTGTGCAGCCATGTTTTACACCCCCCCACCCCCCCCAAACAAACAAACAAACAAACAAACAAACAAACACACACACACACACACACACACACACACACACACACACACACACACACACACACACACACACACACACACACACACACACACACACACACACACACGATGTCAGTATTAATCAGTTTAAAGCTACAATCTGTGGTTGTGTGTGTTGGACTGCTCTGCTGGCGCTGTAAACAATATGGAAGCACATTTCTATAAAAAATGTTTAAAAAAAACGGAGAAAATATTCATGGTAAATCAAAATGATGAGATACTAAGTCAATATTTTGACTTTCTAAGTATAAATGAGATGGTAAATCCAAGCCGTGACTTTTTTTAAGTCACTATATTAAGATTTTCTAAATGAAAATTACGAGACGGTGGATCAAAATGATCATTTAAAGTAAAAGATAAGATTATGACACGTCAAAATGTGGACAAAATTCTGAGATAGTTAAACTTGTAAGATAGAAAGTCAACATTTTGACATATATTCTAATTTAATTTTAACAATCTTAGACAAGAAAAACCAAAATTTCAAACACTTTAATTCACAATATATGTAAATGTAAATATCTGTAAACATGTTCTGTGTGTGTGAAGCGAGAATGGGCTACAACTTAACTTTCGTTGTGCGACCCTGTTTTATAAAATGACAAATGAATGAACCTTGTAATATCATGTCATGATTTTTGATTTACCTTGAATATTTTTCTATTTTCTTAACATGATTTTTTTCTTTTCTTGTTCTTGCAGGAATGGGCTTCCATAAAACACTCCCTTTAGCGGCTGCTATTCATGCTGCATTCAAGACAACTGGGATAATCAAGCATCCATCCTCCTGCTAACAAAAGGTACAATAGAGAACATTGAAACATTGCTCTTTCCTCTATTTCATGATCTGAACGGGACTATCCACTTTATACCGCGGCCACTTTTTTGGAATTATTTAGGATGGGAACAGGTTTTTTTTTTTAAGCATTTGATTGACTATTCAAATGATAATGATGATTCTGCACATCTATACTCTTATTACTCCATGGTCACACATTTCTCAGGAGTTTGGGAGAGGTCAGAAGTCAGGGGGGGTTCACATGGTGTCTTTGGGCTTTGCTGAAAAGAAACCAGGAGCCAATCGGCACGCAGACTTTGGCCGCCAAAACTCACCTAACATCTTGAGTCTTTATGACTTCATGGTGAGTCGCGCCAAAACATTACTAAAGGATTTATTTTTTGCCAAATATAGACATGCCATGACATCGCCTGTGTGTGTGTGTGTGTGTGTGTGTGTTGGGCGGGCGTGGCCATGGCGATGAGATACTGAAGGCACAAAGTTACGACTCTCAGCACTCTCTAAAAAAATTTACAAAATTAAAAAACACAACCAACCAACCAACCAACCAACCAACCAACCAAATCCTTAGAAAACAAACAAATAAACATCAGAGAGGACTGCCCCCCTGAGACGGGCGGAGCAGGTGGTGTCTGTGTGCTTTACAACGTCAAATCCTTCCGTGCGTCACGTCTTTGTCGTCCCATGTGCTACAGTACATCGCGGTTGAAAAGCTGACGTCGCATCCTCCTCTTCGTCTTCCTCTTCTTCTTCTTCCAAGTATGACTCGACTTCCTGTGGGTGCGTTCAGGTAAAGTTGTGTTTTACGTCGACGTGCACGTGTGCACGCGTGTGTGTGTGTTTGTGTGTGTGTGTGAGGGAACAAGCTTTAAGAAAACCTCTCGCAACGTCGACACACACTGCTACATACAACACACACATTCAAGTATGAACTGCACATCATAGTAGATTAATAAATATTAATTAAATTGTAGTAAATAAATAACCCCCCCAGCCCCCCCCCCCGATCACATTTAACCTTTGATCAATATATTATCAGTACGACTGATCACTAGGGATGTAACCATGCATCGTGAGTCGGTTAAACATCGATATAAAAGTGTAAAGATGACGTAAAGATGACGATACGGCCTACGACGTAACGTACATTAGATTTAATTCATTTAACTTCAGACGTTACTACGTCTTCTAAAGTTATTCATTTCAATTATTATTCATTTTGCCGTTTAGTTTTTTGATGCAGGATTTGTTTTTAAAACCAAATTATTATTTTTGATCTTATTTTTGTTCGATTAAGAGGACACATCTGTTGTTTTGCACAGTTTTTATTTATATATATATATATAAATAAAGGGAATATTTTTCACTCATTTGTCTGCAGCTCATTCTGTTTAAAAAAAAAATCCTGAGAAAATCGCATCATAAACTTAAAATCGTGACTCGTATCATGAGTTGAGTATATCGTTACATCCCTATTGATCACAGAGTTGTCGCTCATCTACACATTGTGATTTATTTCATTTCTATCTACTGTGTCTCTGTTGTACACACACTGTGTCCGTGTACTGCCAGTTCTTTCTGTGTGAGTCAATGTTTGATAGCATCTGGGCCCAGTAACACCAGGAAGTGGCAGAGTGATTCCTTCATGTGACGTTAGCGATAAAGCCAGGTTTACCGGTTCCTCCGGTTCAGGGATGCAGAATGCCAGAGCATATCCCAGCATGCATTGAGCCAGACGCAGGCTACGACACCTAGAGTACATGCCTTTTATCCCGCCATGCTGGCAAAATCCCAATATAATCACATTAGAAGTCATTTCATCTCATATCTTTTTTTAAACATACTTTTATCAGAAAGTTTTTTTTACTTATTCTATTCTGGTGCAGTTAATATGTTTTATTACTTAAAAGTCAACTTTTATCACATTGTTTTACGTTCGTTTTATTGGAGCGCTTTGTCTTTCTGCGATGATTTAATAAAACCTGAGGGGAGAATTAGTGCCACCGACTGTTACTAAAGCCCCTTTTCCCACTAACATCTTTTATTTTTATTATTATTCCCGGGACAAAGACTCTTCAGTAGTCAACAGGTATTTAAGCGGCTTCAGCTCCGATCGGCAGTGATGTAATTTCCGCCTCTTTTTCTGGCACAACGTTATGCTATCTCAGTAACAAAGACAGTCCGTCTCCACGCAAGCAGCATTCAAACATCGTTCCAAATTAGTCGGCACCGAGTTTAAAAGAGACTGAGTAAGTAACGGATATAAATATAAATAAAAGAAGTAATCACCGCCTCCATACAACTTTCTACTGTTCACTAACCCTGTTTTCTGGGTTTTTTTGTGACGTTGTGCGTGACACACCGGGAAAAATAAACCTACTGCAATGGGAAAGGAGGCTATCGCCTATTTTAGGGCTGCATCCAACGACTATTTTCATTGTCGAAAAATGTGTGGATTATTTTCTGGATGAATGGATTAGTTGTTTGGTCTCTAAAATGTCAGAAAATGGTGAAAAATGTGGATCAGTGTTTCTACAAAGCACAAGATGACGACATCAAATGTCTTGTTTTGTCCAGAACTCAAATATATTCATAACCCAATTAACAATTGATCGATGAACCTTTGCAGCTGTAGTCTATTTTAGCGGGTTTACCCTCGTTTAAAAAAAAAAAAAACTGCATTTACACACTAATTTGGGTGGAAAAAGGTATAATATTGGCATCACGGTAGTGGATGGAAATTTTCCTTTTGTCGCTTTTCGGTAACATTTGTATGGAAACCTGGCTCATGCTAACCAACACCTGTATCTGCAACACATGCTGATGTGACTGGAGCCCTTTTTAAATGATACTTGTGTATATATGTGTGTTTAGTGGATATGTTTAGTGTCTAAATTCTCTCAGAAGTGTTTATTACTTTGAAAGAAACCCTGATTTTAAAACCGGAGCACCGTCACTATCAGTCACAACATGCTAACATCGCGTTAGCTACGGAGATTCTTCCTCTTTTTGAGACCGTAGATTGTGGCTTTGCTGCTCACAATGTGGCTTTTTTTCCAAATAAAATTACAACTTCTCGTCTGAATTTTCACATTGGTGTAGTAATTTACATTGCGGTTCACAGTTTCATGTGAGACGAAACCCAGCAGTTTAACCCAGAAGAATGTATCTCCATATACACAGCTAGTAGTCCTAAATGTAGTCCTTTATGTAAAGTACACTTATAGCTTCAGGCTATATCTGCTGCTGGGCTTGAGTTACATAACGAATGGCCATAAAACCCTTTATTATTCAGACTCAAAGGCTCCGTATAGACTTTGCTTAAATCGTTATTTAAAGCTGTGATATCCTAACAGCCACTGGAAAAGACATTCAGCTCTGTTTGCCATGTGTCACCTTTTCCTCCCCGTTTCACAGCCTCCTAAACAAATACTGCTCTGTGATGTTATGTAAGATATATCTTTCATTTGGCGTCTGAAAGTCTTTTCCTGAAGCCCAGATTCTTATTTGTAAGCTAAAAATGTCTTTTCTGTTGACATTAATTCATGAAAGTAATTATTTAAAATTGCTTTCCCTAAAATATAGTTTTTAAAATAGCCCTGAATGATCAGAAGTACAGAACTAGCATATTGTTATTTTAGCATTTTGATCTTGTTTTTGCATTAATGACATGATGAACATGTTCATTTAATTTCAGGTTTATCTAATTAAATGCTCGTTCATGTCGTACTGCAGCCACAGTTTCAAATAGGAAAGACTTTGGTTTACAACATTCCCATTTTTAATTTATCTATCAGAGCCCTTTGATTTAAACATGATTTATAACGTGTCCATAAAACTGCCTTTACTCTACCTTCTTTACCTTCTTCACAACTCGTTCAGCCATTTTGCATCCCTAATAATCAGATTTGGTTAATAAAAATAGGGAAAAAAATGGCGTTACTTAACCCAAACATACTTTTTTTTTTTCCAACTCCCTTCTCTTCTGCTAACCTTCAGAAAACTATGAAAAAAAACCACTTAAAAACTCTAAATCTGTGCTTCGTAAGGCTGGGCAGTGGAGAGCTAACAGGCTATGGCTAAAAAGAGGCTAAGGCTAGCCACCAGACTGCCAAGAAAAGGCAAATCGTGAGCCAGCTATAGCTAGCTGACTGATTCAAAGTTTGCTAGGCTAACTGCTAGCCGGTTAAAAATCAAATGGGTACAAAGTGACACCCAAACACAAACAAATTAGCTGTCTAACAACTAACCAGTGATTATTAGCCAGTTAGCAGTTAGCCAGCCGACAGGCACAAACCTAGTATGATAACACAGGCTAGCTACACACTGTACAAAAACAGCTACCTAAGAACGTTAGCCAGCTAACAGGTAGATGGTTCAGTTAGGGTTGTTTTTGATTAGTTGTGTCATTTAAGTCAAAAGTGATGACAAATGCCTACCAATGTTCCCCAAACTGAAACAAAAATGATTTCATAGTGATATGAGACAAAGATTAGCAAGCTAATCGTTGCGTTTTTGCAGCTGTAACCTCAGTATCACGGGGATATATCAGACGTATTTGTCAGTAAACTACATTAACATATCGCACTACAATTGTCTGAAGATATAACCTTGTAAGACTCAGGTCCTAAAAAGTTGTTTTTGGTGTTGATTAATTAATTAATCAGCTCAGCTAAATAGATTCTGTGTTAAAAACATAAAAAAAAGCCTTGTTCCCTCCGTCAGCACCATGTTTTTCAATGTGTTTGAGTGTTTGGAGCTACAGAGCGATGTGTTCGGATTGTCTGAGCAGCCCGACAATCATTATAAACATATGGGTCACTTCCTGTCTTACTGCTCACAGTGGGTCTTTTTTCTGAGCGAGGAGTCTGAACGCACCCCAGTGTATCAATAAAGTTTCCTTCAGCTCGGCTTACATCCCCAGTCGGGCCGCTCTGAACATTTTAAAAACCCACAACGCGGGAATAGTTTCCACGTCCTGAACGCACTCCCAACCACGCTGTGAAACCCAGCATGAAAAAAAACAACTAACGCTCCTCTAAAAAACTGGACAAAACCAGATTTATTTCAAGTTCCAGCCGGTTCGCTCACGAGCACGGCTTCACGACGGCTCCTGCCACAGCGAGCGTTGAGGGTGCGTTCACTCTCAGCTGACCAGTTTGGGCAGCACCGTCCTAGGCTGGATGTTCCCGTTGGCGTCGGTGATCGCTGCCAAGTTAGTCCTGGTTTTGGAGGAGGACGTGGTGGTTGAGGAGGCGGGGGCGAGTTTGGAGATGGAGGTGATGGCACCATCGTTTGTGGGGGCGGGGCCCCGTCTGGAGGAAGAGGAGGTCTTTTCTCCCGCAGTGGTGCCCGTCGGCGGCTTGGGGAGGCGCCTCCTGAGCCACGGGTGGCGCAGCGCCTGGCTGGGCGTCATCCTGAGCGCCGGGTCCCACTCCAGACACTGTTTGAGGAAGTCCAGGAACAGCGGGTCATCGCAGCCCTTCAGCGCCACGCTCCAGTCCTTGCTGGCCGGCGGGCCGCGTACCTTCCCCCGCCGCGAGCGCCCGGCGTTCAGCACGGTGGTGCCGTCGGGCAGCGCGGTGACCGTGCAGTACCGCGGGTAGCCTTTGGACGACACAAAGTTCTTGGCTCTCTTGGAGGCGTCGAGGAGCTTCTGGCTCGGCATGCCCAGGAGTTCGATGATGCAGGCCAGCTGGTCGGCTTCGTCTTCGCCCGGCAACAGCGGGTAACCGGTCAGCAGTTCGGCCAGGATGCATCCCAGAGACCACATGTCGATAGGCATCCCATACCTGGAGCCTGGAGGGCAAAGATTGACCGGTCAAAATAGGATTCATCAAAATAATCTGCTAATAAATACTTTACATTCCCACCGATCATTTTCCAATCAATTTCAGACCGATGGATTGATTTACTACCTTCCAGGCAGCCATTGGTTTCAATATATTTAACTTTGACTTTAAGTTTCTGTCAGTTACTGTGACTGCATTTCTCCATGATTTGAGAGTTGGCTGCTGTTAAGTTTTAACTCCTTAAATAAATAAGCTTATTTTCTTCCTTTTTGGCGACAAAAAAGCAGCGAAAAAGGCGACAAAAAAGCAGCGAAGAAGGCGACAAAAGGCAGCGAAGAAGGCGACAAAAAGGCGTGACCGATAAACAACACACAAAGATGCGAAACACCAACCTGTGAATAAGTATAGTAGTACTTAATAGTTACTCCTGGTATTTCCTCACAACCAATGTAGCATTTAAAAGGCAAATTGTTTTAAAGGGAGTCCGGCGCAGTGCTCGCTCCACATAAAATGCTACATTATACACGTCTTCACGGAGAACAATGAGGGCAAAACAGCATCACTGATCTGTTTTAACTGAACATACTTTGGTCCACCTCGGCTAAAATCACTACGGTAAAGTTCTCGACGGATCCTGCTGTTACAGACGTGAACTAACCACAGACTGCTGCCTCGTTCATGGACACACGGCAGTGTGTCGCTGCAGAATGAATATAGGGGAGAGACAATGGATATTTGGTGTTATTTTTGCGTAAAAAAATGATTTTTCTCGCCTGGCGGGGGTTCCCATTGGCCTTGCTAACCGCCAGGCCTGTACAATTATAGGGGAAACACTGACAGCGATATCACTCTCATGATGGTACAGTAAATATGAAGCTACAGCCAGAAGCCTGTTAGATTAGCTTAGCATAAAGACTGAAAACAGGGGGAATTAGCTCTTACTAAAAGGTAACAAAATCCACATTTATCTCTTTTTAAAATTTACGGACATTACGTGCTGGACTTGGCTCTGCTAACCGACTTTAATTTTGTACAGAAATGAATGGAAGCCAATGGACGTCTGGAATGGTAGAAGATAATGAGTTTGCAAAATGTAGCTGTAATCAGTCCTTCCAGAAAAATGCGGAGTTTTTTTGTGATTGTTGAGGGCAAAAATCCTTGATTATGCGGCACATTTTCTTAAAAAATGCGATGGAATATGCGGGATATTTATGCAATGTTATGGGATGAAATTGCGGGAACTTGTAAAAATGATGGTGTCATCGTGGCTTCATCGCGGGGTTTGTAGCTTTTCGATAATGTTCACGTCGCGTAATTACGTCACTTCGTAACGTTCCCATTGCAACGGGAAAACGGATGCTCTTGTGTGAAGTAAACGCAACATTTTTCAACTTTCTGCTAAGATATATGGGACTTTTTTTGCAACGGAAATGCGGGGATTATGAAATCATGCAAGCCCCGCATATTTTGAGCGGAAATATGCGGCAAAAGTGCGGCGTATTTGAAAAAATGCGGCCCCCGCATAAATATGTGGACTTTGGCTGATTATGCATTGAATTATGCGATCACATCACCGCGTTTTTCTGGAGGGACGGTGTAATGTTAAGTCTGTGTAACAAAACTTTTGACCAAAACATCGTAGAAGTCTCAGCTAATTTTTCATGGCTGAGATGAACGGAGACTTGTGGCCAAAAGTAAAGTGAAAAGCTGAAAGAGCAGCTCATTAACGTGTTAACTTAGTGTCGACCAAAGGCTGCTTTCAGTTCGTTTCTTCTTACCCAGAATGACCTCTGGTGCTCGGTAGAACCTGGACTGGATGTAGGTGTAAACTCTCTGATGTTCGTAACAGCTAGAACCAAAATCTATGACCTGGAGACGGAAAGAAAGCATATTTTATAGATGGATTAACGAGCCTTTAGTGGCACGGACACGCACAGAGAAACCTTGATGGCTTTAAAGATTACCTTGATGCCGCTGCGTCCCTGCTGTTTGAGTAAAATGTTCTCGGGCTTGAGGTCGCAGTGGATGATGCGGTTCTTGTGCAGCGAGTCTAGACACTGCAGGATGGAGTGGGCGAACTTCCTGACCAGCGGGAGGCTGAAGCCCTGGAACTTGTTCTTCTTGATGAGCTCGTACAGGTTCATGCTGAGCAGCTCGAAGGTCATGCAGATGTGGTTTCGGAAGGTGAAGTTCTCCAGCATGTGGATGACGTTCATGCTCGAGTCCTTGTCCTGCTTCCTCAGGTGCTCGAGGATGCGGATCTCCTCCGCTGCCTGCCGGTGGAAGCGCTTCTCGTTGCGGACCATTTTCAGAGCCACGTGGGTCTGCAACCGGTGGTCGAAGGCCTTCACCACCTGCAGGGGGACCAGGAACACTTTCATTCATCTTAAAGGGTAACTTCAGTATTTTTCAACCTATTTTCCCCATGTTTTTGGCATCTAAGTGACTGATGAGAACAACAATCTCTGAAATTCGTCTAGTATTAAGCGAGACGGTTGCAGTTGGCAGCTACAATGTAACGTTAATGGGCAATTGCGCACCTTTAATTTCCGTCCACTAAAAGTGCTGTTTTTGCCAGTGACTGGCTCAGATTATTCTTTTTTAAGATTTTCTTTTGGCATTTTAGGCCTTTATTTTATAGGACAGCTTAGACATGAAAGTGGAGAGAGTGACATGCAGCAAAGGGCCGCAGGTCGGAATTGAACCTGCTGCCGCTGAGGACTGCGCGTCTGTGCATGAGGCGCACGTTCTACCAGGTGAGCTTCCCAGGTGCCCCTTAGATTATTATTCTAAGTGTCTGACAACATTATGGAAAGGATCCGTACAGAGATAGACCTTTTTGTTAAAGAGTAAGATCCTATTTGTTTAATATGAACCAGCCCTGAGATCACCATCACCAAACCCACCAGACTCCATGTAACTAATCAGTACTTTTATCATCGTAAAACACACTTCATTCAAAGTCGACAGAAACAACATAAAACTATCAGAAGCCGTCTTGGTTCGTCTTTCCACTGCTCCAACAATCACCACTCTGGTTTGGTTGAAATAAACCCTTAATTCACCCATTTACATGTGGAGATATGCTGGCTCTATACACGCTAAAAGTACAGATTATTTACATGGAGTCTGGTGGGGTTGGCAATAGCAATTTCAGGGCTGTTTCTGGTTAAACAAAAACGATCTTACTCTTTAACAAAACGTTTTATCTCTGTAAAGATCCTTTCCATTTTCCAAAACACTTATAATAATCTGATCCTGTCAGCTGCAAAAACAGCACTTTTAGTGGACGCAAACTGAAGGTGACCATTAGTCCTACGGTTCGTGGCTGCCGGTTACAGCGTTCTCGATCAATACAACCATCACCAGTAGTACTGTTAGCAGTCGTACCTGTCCAAAGCTTCCCTTGCCGATGACCTTCAGGACTTCGTAGCGGTAGGAGATATGGTCGTGTGGAACGTGGATGTAGGATCCCTGATCATCGTCGTAGCCGCCGTTGTTGGCTCCACCGAGGACCCCTGACCTCTTCTTAGCATTCGGACCAACAAAATACACTAAGGCGGAAGAAGTACGAGATCATTCGACATTCTCAGTGATCAATATAATTGGTTTGTTATCTGTAGACGGACAGTTTAAAAAATAGATAGTAAAAACAAAAAGAATGCGATCATGGAAGTCTTGTATCATGTGAACGCGCCAACAGTTTTGTTGTCATTACTTATAATTCCTCATGGGGGGCGGCAGAAACTACGCGCTATAGCTTTAACAAGCCAAAAAAAGAATCATTACATTTTAAAAAGGTGCCTTTTTGCTCTGTTTTTCTGTGGGTGACTCATTTGTTTTCACCAAACTATGAAATCCTGGTATTAAGTACCACAGTTACAGAACCAGCGCTGCATCATCTCTCTGCAGCCTCCGTCATCAGCTGGATGGATGGAAGGACAAATACATACGCAGCAAAGCAATCAGAAATGTGGCCTATTTCCATGAGACGATTGTGATTAGGGTTGGGTATCGTTTGGATTTTTACATTTCCGATGCCGAGCCGGTACTTTTAAAACGATTCCGATTCCTAAACAGATTCTTGAAAAACAGAAAAAAGTGTAATGTGTTTACTAGTGATCACGTGCAGTGAATGGTTAATATGCTTTTACGTCCGTTTTGGTGAGCCCAGAGGGAAAATATGGCATTTTAAAAGTAGCCTACATTTACGGTAGCTAGCTAACGGTAGACTACAGAGAGAGTGTGATATTTTTAGGTCCGTTTCGGAGCGACGGAGGGAAAATATTTCAGTCGACACATTAAGAGGAACCGAAATGAGGAACGGTCCGATTCCTACCGGTTGCGTAGGTTTCGGTACCCAACCCAATTGTTATTGGTTTAAAGAAATGCAACCAACCCGGAGCGTTTGTTTTTCTCCTATCCCAGAATGGTTGGTGGTTAAGCCCACTCACCTTCAGGGTAGCTGAACACCTCGTGATGCTCGAGCGACGACATTTTGGACATGAACTGCTTCATGGCCTGCTCCGGGGTCAAGGGGGTGGGCTTTGGCTTGCTGTCCGTCGACTTGTTGGAGGCGGCGCTGCCCTGCCGGCAGTGGTGGGGGGGCTCCGAGGCCGTGGTCTGGCGGTCTGGCAGCGGCAGGCCCGGCCGGGTGGAGCTGAGAGGAGCCAGGCCATTGGGCTGGGAGGTCAGCACCGGACGCTTGTTGGTGTTCTCCTCGTACAGCTGGGTGACGTGGACCTGCGACTGCGACGACAGCCGGACGGCGTCCGACATGGCGATTTTAGAGCCTCCCTGAGGGGAAACACAGAGAGACGTCAGATCAGCAACTATTGATGTGAACGATTACTTCAGAACGGTTAAGATAAGAAAAACTTCATTGTCTGTCACGAGTGACAGAAATTTGTCTTTGACAGGGCAGGCTCAAATGACATAAAATACGACAACGTAAAGATACATATAGAAACAGTGTAATAACATTGACTGTACAAACGTGCAAAATGCAAAAACAGTGCAAGAAGAAGCCTGAATGAAGCCGTTTGATGTTGTCTGATGGCTGTTCAGTGTGGTGATGGCAGCGCGGATGAAGGATTTTTTGGATATGTTTTTCCTTGCAAATGGGACTCTGTAGCGTCGACCTGATTGCAGTAACTGATAGGATTGGTGAAGGGGGTGGGTGGGATCCTGTGTGATTACAGTGGCTTTCCTGAGTACTGACTGGGTGTGACGTTCTGTTAGGGGCGTTTGGGGGTAGCCAATTATCTTGCTGGCCTGATTTATCATTTGTGCACGTTTTTTGTTTTGTGTTTGATGGTGAGGGCATTGTACCAGGCTGAGATATTGAAAGTGAGTATGGATTCAATGGCCAAATTCAAATTGGGGCCGAAATACATTTCTGATCTGCTGCTACATTATAAAGGCATCCAGACCTTTTCAGGTCGTCTGGGACAAATCGGCTTTCTGTCCCCAGAGTCAGAACTAAAGAAGCAGTGTTCAGTTTTATGCACCACGTATCTTATGTGGATGATGTTGAAAAGAAAACATGAGCCAACATAGGAGACACTCCCCTGAATGGAGCCTGGAAGATATCGGGCTAAACATTTTGGATAATCACTGTCCACAAATTGAAAATGTATTCCCTCGAATGAGGAACTCACAGCGTCTGATTACAAATTACAGAGAGACAGCTGTCCCCCTCCCTTTCTCTCTATCGCTCTCATTCTGTCTCTCGCTCAGTGAGTCACTCCCTGTTGCTGTGGTGACCAGCACACCTGGGTCCTTTCAGACAGCAGAGGTGCATTTGGACACACACACACACACACACACACTTCAAAGACCTACTGTTTGTGGTAACATTTGTGTGCGTGTGTGTGTTTGTGTAATCCGACCAATGAGGGGATTAAGGTATCAATATAGGGAAGTGAGTCAGGAGATGCAATCGAAACAACAACACAAACAGCCAGGGTCGTGTGTGTGTGTGTGTGTGTGTGTGTGTGTGTGTGTGTGTGTGTGTGTGTGTGTGTGTGTGTGTGTGTGTGTGTGTGTGTTGTCAGTAGTTGACTCTTCTCTCACCTGTCCTCAGAGTGTGACTATTAGCATTAAGCCCAGTTCAGACCAAAGATTTGCGAAGAGACAAAACCATTTTATAACATTGTAGGAAACGTTTCAGCGGTCTGAACCGGCCCGTCTCAGCTCGACTCAAACCAGCTGGTGGAGTCTCCTGTTTCTACAGCCAATAGAGAAGTCAGCTGATCAAGTCAGCTACAAACTGTCAGCTGGTCGAAATGGGAGATTTGGACGGAGGCTCAACGACCGCGGTATGTGGTCGAGCGAACTAGAGAGTGACTGCAGAGAATCACATAAATAAAACTACTACTAGAAATTAAACTGTAGCAAGTATCTCATTATCACTATCCTCATTCATATTTTAAAGACGCTACAAATAATTTCTAGCTACAAAAAAGTCGACGAATAAGCCAAGCGAAAATGCAAAATATTCGTCTGCCAATTTCGCAGATATTGGCGCCAGCTCATCTACCATGTTGGTGGGACACGGTTCCTATCCGACAATTCCAGCGGAAGTTAGCCTTGCTATGGTACTGATAAACAAACCTGCTAATGCTAATTGGTTAGCTAGCAACAGCCATCGAACTATTGACATTATACAGCTATATCACAATTAACCGACCTGACAGGTCAACGTCCTGCGCAGCTTTTCTCCACGCAGCAGCCTTTCTATTTATATCTCTATAACCCTCATCAGAGAAGTCATAGAGAATCGTACACTCAGACACAGTCGTTCTAGTCTCTCCGCCATTTTTGTGAGTCGCTTCCAACGCTTTTCAACGGTGTAGTACGACGTCCGCCGGGGGCGTATTACGGAGCTGATTTTAAGTGCCAGTGGGAAGGCGGCGTTAGCTACTGTAAGCTATTTATTGAGTTTCCTTTTAGTGAAATACTCAGTGAATTTAATTCCCTCTGGAAAACGTATGTCTAGGGTTTTTATTGTGAAAGGTAAAAATGGAGAGAGAGTCTCTGCTAAACGCTGCCTTAACAAGGTTGAAAGAAGTAATAAAGTTGAAAATGTTACCGCTAGGATTAGCCTAATAGTACTATTGCAACCACAACTACTGCTGTCAAAACTACTGATATCTCAGGGTTAAATAGCCACCTCGCTCATTAAGTATGTTTCCATTGCTAAGTGATGAGGAACCTCTGATCGGTCTGGAAGTTAATAAATAAATAAAAGCCTGCACTATAATATCTTACAGGAAACGCAGCTAATGCATATAGTCACTCTGAAGGTAATAGAGTCCCTTTATACCATTAGTTGTGTGTGTGTTTATGTGTGTGTGTTTATGTGTGTGTGTTTATGTGTGTGTGTGTGTGTGTGTGTGTGTGTGTGTGTGTGTCTCACTCTCTCAGCTCTCGCTCCCATTTCTTTACTATTGGGAGTTCTCCTATGGATACTTGCATCAGTTTAGCATAAATCTTGGACACTAATCCTCTCACAGGGAACTCAACAAACCATTTAATGACTGGGTGCGCCTGAAGACTGTTTCCCCATGGCACTCCATAACATTTTAGGGCTGATCTTAAACAAAGGTAAAAGTAGAAGGATGTCCTGGGGACCTCAAAACTAGCTTTCAGGTCTTCAAAACTCAACATACTTTTCTCATTGAATAGCTGGTCTAAAGTATAAATACCTCTGTCACTCCACTGCTTACAAGCAAAGGTCTTGTTACCAGACATTAAGTGTGCATTGTGCCATATTGGGGTATTCAAATGCCACTTATTGGTGTAGCGTAGTTGCTCATCCACCTGTTTAAAGTTGGTCAGTGTGTTGGTGATAATAGGGCCATGGTTTTAAAGGCTGCATTACAGTAAAGTGATGTCATTTTCTGAACTTACCAGACTGCTGTAACTGTTTTATTATTTGCCTTTTCCCACTTAGTCATTATATTCACATTACTGGTGATTATTTATCAAAAATCTCATTGTGTACATATTTTGTGAAAGCACCAATAGTCAACACTACAATATCGTTGTGGTATCGATATTGAGGTATTTGGTCAAAAATATTGTGATGTTTGATTTTCTCCATATCGCCCAGCCCTAGTGTGTGTGTGTGTGTGTGTGTGTGTGTGTGTGTGTGTGTGTGTGTGTGTGTGTGTGTGTGTGTGTGCGTGTGTGTGTGTGCGTGTGTGCGTGTGTGTGCGTGTGTGTCCTTCACACCAGCCTATAACCCAATCAGCTGTTTAAAGCATCCCGGAGCAGAGGGCTATTATTAGCAGCGTGGCTACAGCTGACTGTTCCAGGGAACTGCTGCTCAGGCTACATCCACACTACTACTACTTTGGGGCAGCAGCAGCTCAGTCCGCAGGGACTTGGCTTGGGAACTGGAGGGTCGACGGTTCAAGTCTCTGTGCGGACCAAGTACAGAGTGTAGACTGGTAGCCCATGAGCAAGGCACCAAACCCCCAACTGCTACTACAAATAATCCGTAAACAAGCCTAAGATCCGATTTTTTAAATACTGCATATAACTGACATTGAGTCCCGGTTCAATATTGGATTTGCTTAGATCTAGAGCTGCACGCTGGTTTTCTGTTTACAAAAATAAATAAGTAAACAAGGTAAAAGATGTATTCAGCATTTTTGTAAAACTCTCTCATACAAAATCAACTTCTACTTATAATGGTATAAAATGTACTGACGTAGTGTAAATGATTGGAGTAAGGTGATCACGGTGATTGCAGATCCCCGATCAGTTAAAAAATGCCCATATCGGCTCCGATCACATACTTCCCGAACCGAATGTGAATATTTTCTAGTTTCTTCACTCCTCTGTGACAGTTGTGGGCAAAACAAGACATTTGAGGGGCTTTGGGAAAACACTGATCCACATTTTTCACCATTTTCTGACATTTTAGAGACCAAACAACTGATCCGTTCATCCAGAAAACAATCCACAGATTCACTGACAATGAGAACAACCGTGAGGTTCCATACCAACTGTTATTTACAGCCAAACACACTATCACACAACACCTGTTAAAGGAGTTCTAAAGAGTGCCTTTGTGCCTCTTAACGGACACAAAATGCAATTAAAATGTCTGTGCAACATGAACAGGGCCCTTACGTGACAACAAGATGCGTTTTCAACTCAGACATTGTGAAGAAACCGTTTAAATTCAAAGTTTGTACTGTCACCTACCTCTTTTCCATCGGTCGCTTCACGTAAGGGCCCTGTTCATGTTGCACAGACATTTTAATTGCATTTTGTGTCCGTTAAGAGGCACAAAGGCACTCTTTAGAACATGCCCCCACAACTGGCATTTTAGCTAACTGGGAGCTCTGGACGTAGCTGCAGCGACTCCAGTTTGCTAGCACAGATTTTGGTCTTTTTTTTTTTCTCCTATCGACAGTACTCGGATACATCTAGCGATCAAGATTCAGGTAAAAATTGGCCGGATTTCTCCTTTTAAATATGATGAACCAGGACTTATGAACCAAACAACATGAATACAGTAAATTGACAATAGAGTAAAAGAGCGTGTGTTGGTACCGTCAGGGCGTTGTGGTTGCGAAGTCGCGGCAGCGCGACAGGCGACGTTGTCTGAGAGCCACTGTGACCTGGAGAGTAGACCGGCTCGCCCACTTTGCCTGAACATAAAGAAAGAGACAGAGGTTAAGTTTCATCCCTCTGATTATTTGTATTCAGATGAGAAGATGGATATCAGCTTCACGTCTACGTGTGTGTCCAGTACAGAGATCATCCTACACATACTTATTCTCACTACTCTTATAATCTTACTGTTTCTGCACTACGATGATACTGTTACCACACTGCACATAGCTGTACATATCTGTCTATATGGTTCATACTGAATATCCATATTTATTCTGTTTTTCTTATAATATATTCCCTAAGTGAAATGATGGATATCTTGTCCTACTTAACTTGAGATGTGCTACCTTTTTTCTTCACTTTTTTGGAACATGCCTATTGGATTTTGGATTAAGCACTCCAGCGAGCATCTTCATTGTTGAAGCTCAACCTCTTTATTTAACAAAATCATATGAGTGGTAAGCTGGATTTATGGTTCTGCGGAGACTCCACGCAGAGCTTTCGCCGTAGCCTACGTTAGTGGCCTGGCGTTTATACTTGTGCGTTGGTGTGTGGGTCGATTTCTTTAAGAGAATAGCAGGGCTGGCGTGCGTGTGTGCGTGTGTGTGTGTGTGTGTGTTAGAGTGAGTGACAGCGATTAGCTTCGGAGCGAGTAGTGACTCTAGAGTCATAGTGAGAGAAACAAAGTGTCTCTCCTGTTCTTTCTGACCACGGTGGGAAATCTGGAGCAGGAAAAGTAAGTAAGTATTTCTTTAGTCGAGGACAGCCCTATATTAACCTTGTCAAATTATAATTATTTCAGAACTACTTTGGTGTATTTTTCAGCATCTAGACAACACAACCCCTCACTTATTAGCTGCTCAAATCTAGTGACACAAAGACTGGAAGCAGGGGGAAACTGCTAGCTTAGTGCCATTAAAAAAATGACAAACATCTACCTTCCAACATCTCTAAGTGTGTCTGGTTGAATGGAAAAGAAAAAGGAGACCTTGTGGGTTTAGCAGCAGTTAGCTCTGGAGCTGTTTGCTTAAGTCCTCACAGTAGGGGAGGGGGTTTGCCAGGTTTGAGCTCTGACTACATGACAAAGTATCAACCTTTCAAAGCACAAGATGTGTGGATGCCTCCCTTCAACATACCAAATATCACATAACATGACAAGCACTGAAAGAGCTTGTTGCGTAACACACGTGTCGGGAACATACTTGTCGAGCTCCCGAAATACTCGAAAGTGGTCCGAATCCCTCCGACAGACTGCCGTGTTTTCACAGAGAGAAACTAATCAGGGACAGATTAGATGTGTTTAGAACAGAGACGACAGATTGTGCCTTTATTGCCCTCCGTTTATAACCGTTGTTTAAAAAGTGCCAGCAGCACACTGACTGATCCTAAGCACCACCTCTTAAATCCCCAAATTCACCAATTAATCACAGCCAATCATGAACTAGGAGGACAACCTCTAAGGCTGTTCCACAAGACGACATCCAGCGGCTAGAATCCAGTTAAATAGGAAGATTTAGTGGATTCTAGAGCTGCAACGATTAATCGATTAATCGATTTAGTTGTCAGACAAAAGTAAAACATTCTTTGATTCCAGCTTGTTAAATGTGAATATTGTTCTAGTTTCTTCTCTCCTCTGTGATCTTTGAGTTTTGGACACAACGAGTCATTTGAGGACGTCGTCTTGGGATTTTGGGAAACACTGATCCACATCTTTCACCATGTTTTGACATTTTAGAGACTAAACAACTAATCGAGAAAATAATCAACAGATTAATCGACTATGAAAACAATCGTTAGTTGCAGCCGTAGTGGATTCAGTTGCTTCTAGGGCTGTACCAAATACCGAAGCTAGGGTTGTACGATATTGACAAACTGTGATATTGTGATATCACTATTAATTTTGATATTTTTAAACGTGTAAAATTACTAAACTTATGGGAAAACGCATCAAAATAGATTCACGACAAATTAAATAAGTTTTCTTACAACACAAGGGTTATTTCAACTGACGGTCATATTGGACTGGTCCAACACGAATAAATAAATAACGACCATGGCTACAGAACAGGACATATTAGAAACAATACAAATAAATATAAAAACATATTGTTCCGACCTGCAGCCCTTTGCTGCATGTCATTCTCCCGCAGAACGCTGTGCATTGCCGCGAACCCCCCCTCCCCCCCCTCCAAGCCCTCCGCCATAGTTCGACGTGCACCTCCAAAAACGTTGCGTCGAGGTGATGCAGACTGTGATTGGTCGACTCGTCCTGTGTGTTGATAGTGGGTGTTTCAAGCAGCCTACTGTGGGAAGTAGCAACATGCTAGTTCACTGACGTAAGGGTTGCAAATAAACTCAGACATATTTTGGTTACAGTGACGGGGTTATCCGTTTGTAAAGTGTCTACATGTCAGTAACGTTTTGAAATTAGCACTTCACCAGCAAGCAGTACTTTGTGGGCAGTTGTGCTAAAGTTTGCTTGCTAACATAAACATAAACTGGCTGGCAGACACCTCGCAAATAACCTCAGACTTATCGCCCCCTAGCGTCATGGCGGTGAAATGCACCGCGATGCAAAGCAGCCCCAATGCAGAACTCCGAAAGGGTCACGATGCCGTAGCTACGGCGTAGCTACGGCGTGGAATAGACGCAGAAGCATAAAACAGCCTTTAGCTGTCCTGTCAAAAATAAAGGCCTAAAAATGTGTGTATATATATATATATACCAGGTGAGCTACCCAGGCACCCTTAGTTTCTAACCTTTAAAAGAAGTCACACAATAACACAGTCTCCATTAATATCGTTCTAAAGGGTAGAAATGTATGGCCGAGCTGTTGTACTGGACTGCATTAGTTTTACAGGCGTACGCTATTAATTGCACGTTATGAGGAAAATATGCGATAACGTTGTTGAACATCGCAATGACGATATTATTTGCGATAAATAATAAATAAAAAGGCACCGCTAAAAAAAGAATGACAGTTACATTTTAAAGTGCAGTTTTCTGCTGATATTTTCTTTCAAATAACACCAAAAAATCTCAGAGTGTCTTTCGTGATATGTTTATTGAGCAAGTTGATTAGGCGTAAAAATGAACTGAATGAACTTTAAACACCCTTGGACCGGACTGACCCAGGCCAAAGTGTTCCAATCTAGGCTAGAGACTCAGTCTAAGGAGGATGAAGGTTTTAATATAGCCTGATAATTCTCTCTCTCTCTCTCGCTCTCTCTCTCTCTCTCTCTCTCTCTCTCTCTCCCTCCCTCCCTCCCCCTCCCTCCCGATGGAAACATGACAAGCGCAACAACACAGTGGGGTTAAAGATCAGAAGTGACGGCGGGCGAGCAGACCACTATCTAAATAGTCAGTGATAATAAGTCTTGTACTTTGACTTTTCCTACCAACGCTCTTACGGGCTTCTACTTCAGCCAGAGGCTTCAATCACATCTAAACAGTAACAAACAGGACTTCTTCTCTCTCTGAAGTAATCAGGAAGACACACACAATAACACACCGTTAAACATGCTCAGGTTCACAAAATGCTACGGTTTGCAGGCTTAAAGACCCAGTAAAATAAAAAGAAAGTACATAGTTCAGTACATACCCAGTTCTTATCCTGTGTCTCCACGTTAACTGCTGTGTGATCTCTTAATATACGTCAAATATATGTGATATCTGCTACAACTAACACCTATTTTCATTATCGGATAACCTGATGATGATGATGATTATGATCATATGATTTAATTTGTTTAACAAAAAAGTAAAAAATAAAAAATCACAACTTTGCAAAGGCAAAGTGGCGTCTTTAAAGGGGAACTATGCAGTTTTTTTTAGCTTAATTTACCTTCGTCATCGGAATGGTTATATGACTTTTTTCCGAGTTGAATGGTGGTCGTCTCGCTCCCTCCTAGCGCCTGTGAGCTGAAAAACCACCTTTGCAATTTTAGGCCGGCGAGCCGGCGGCCTCAGCGTCAGGAAGTATGGCGTGATATCAGGTCTCGTGATGTAACGAATTGCTTCACGACAATGCACACATAGCGCCCATTCAGGAACCGGATAACAAGGTAGCGATGGAGTTTTTCACACTATCGTCATGGCTGAGCCAGCAAAAAAGAAACAGAAAGGTAGGAAAGCATTGTTGGAGGAACAGAGGAAGAGGAAACGGCAGACTGACCGAGAGAGGAGTCAGACACGAGGAAACATAGGAGCTGTAATATCTATTCTGAAGCTGTAGGGGGGGGCTCTATAGAGAAACCTGGTGCCTGGTGTGTTTGACGGGCAGCTCAGCGTGCCGAGATGCCAAAAAAACATTCAGAAATATGGCTTTACTACACGCCTGTGGCATTATTTCCCCAGAGCCCAAGAATGACATTTTCAAATTGCCTGTTTTTGTCCGTCCAACAGTCCAAAACGCAAAGACATTCAAAAGACATCATAAAACACAACGCAAACCAGAAAATAATCATATTTGAGAGGCGAGAAAGATATTTTTTTTCCTTACAAAACCGATTCATCAATTCTCAACATAGTTGATTAATTTACGATGATATAAAAGTGACAAAAAAAGCTGAAAACCTTCACATTTGAGAGCCAGTGTTTGGAGTTTCTACTTGAAAAAGAGATTCAATTGACTAGCTGATTAACCAATTAATCGCGTAAGCTGTGGCAGGATGTAGCGCTCAGATCACCGATCACAGAGAAGTCTCCAACTGGCGGGTCATGGGCAGGATAAACTCATCTCAAAGCTGTTGCGAGTGAAGGAACGGAAACCCTCGCAGGCCGGCATCCAGCTCTGGGCAGCTTCACGTGTTGCTGCAGGATGACGCAGACAGATGGTCTCTGCGGCTGCTCTCTGCTTTTAATCTGAACGCTCACTGTAATCCTGCTAATGAGGACAACTCCGCTGCACGCTGCCAACACGCTGTCAAACGGCTACAAACAAACAATGCGGCCTCTGATGTGCAACGTCGCTGTGATACGTAAACTGCAGCCTCGGCACAAACGCGCCGCAGTGAAACAATGCAGCCTTCTCTAATGCGTCTTGACTGTAATGCTGCTAATGACCGAGCCTGGGACAAACAATCAATTCATCACAATATACCCGTCAGGGTGCAGCACCTAAGATGAATGAATGCAACTAAAAGACTTTTCTCCGAGCTAATGATTGTAGTTGAAGTGTGAAAAAGAGACCCAAAACTACCACAAATGGACACAAATAGGATTACTAAGAGACGCCGAATGACCCCAGAGAGAACTGGGATTGAAAAACTTGAGGAAGCCAAACAAAAGTGTGTGGGGGGAGACGACGACAACTGACAACCTCAGCCTGTCAGTCAGTCAATAGGGCATAGTGGTGCCTGCCTGTAACAGAGGAAGTCTAACGTTAACCCATACCGTGACAGCTTTCACCTCGCCGTTATATACGCTGTCTGCGTGGAGTTTTCAAAAGTGTAAACACACTTGCAACCGCTTTACCGGCATTGACGCGACTCACTGTGACTTTAACAAATTCAACGTTGTTTCGCTCTGTCGGCACCACAGCTCTGCGTGCGTGCGTGCGTGCGTGCGTGTGTGTGTGTGTGTGCGTGCGTCGGCAGTCGGAGCTCCGCCCTCTGTCAAGATGCAGAGACGTCAGATATGCTCGCACTTATGCGCTCTCGGGTACCGACATTTGGCACCGTTTGATTTAAAGTGACTCCGTCCTGGGTAGTACCGACGTGCCGATGGTTAAGGCGGCAGGCGTGTGTTGCTAAGGCGGCCGCCGGAAGCTGCAAAGTGCTGCGGGAAACCCTGCATGAATAACACTCAAAAAAACTTGAAGACAAAACTTGCTACAGACGTCTACAGGGAACCACCTGCAATCATTAGATCTCAGAAAAGTCATTCAGTTAGTTCTGATGCTCGCATTGATTTTACATTCGGCTTAAGTGCTGCCCAAAACGGGTGCTGCGCCTAAGCCTTGTAATGGTAGGGAAAACTCTGCACTGGCACTAACGCCGAGACCACTCATTGACTCACTAATTCACTGAACATTCAGTTGAAACGTGTTCAAGAGTAGCAGTCTTTTTAGTCTAGGTATGTGACCATCGTTACCAAATGGTCCTTTTAGGGTCACCAAATAGACATATACCCATTCAAAAACAGGTGTATAATTTTTATTTTATGAGATATTGTTACCAAATCTCAACTGATACTAGGTAAGACTTCTTGCTGTAGCCCCACTGTGTTTTCAGACTAATACGTCCCAGCAATATTCATCTGCAGGCATTTTTCTATGAAAAGAATTACGGTGGACATAAAAACTTTGTTTTCCAATATATTCAAACTTCTTTTACTCAAAGCCAAAAGCACCTACAGTGATCCTACCGGTTGGAGAAGAAGCCGCAGAGTGTTACCTTTCAAAAGAAACCATAGACATGAAGATGTAGTACAAATGGTTCAAGAACAGTCGCTAAAGGCCGTTTTATGCTTCTGCGTCGAATCGACGGCGTACCCCCGCAGACCCCTCTGCGTCTACGCCGGACCCTACGCCGTAGCCCGACGTGTACCTCTCGAAAAATGTAACTACACGTCGAGGCGACGCACGTCACTCAGCCATGGCTTGGTAGCGTTGCATCCCACCCAAACTCATTTCCTGGTTCTCCTTCTCCGTAAACAACATGAAAGTCAGTCGCTACTCGCTCTGAAGCTAATCACTAATCACTCTGTCACTCCTCCCTCGCTCTATCACACACACACACACACACACACACACACACACACACACACACGGCAAAAGCGCTGCGTGGAGCCTCCGCAGAACCATAAAACAGGCTTAAGGCTAAGTTGCTAAGCCGCTAAGACTGCTAAGGGGTTAACTAATCAACCATTGATCAACAAATAACAAATATGATATTCTCAGCGTCTCCTAAGATGCCAGTATTTAATGCTTTTCACGGTTTTATATTAAATTCAATATCTTTGGACTGTTGGTTCAACCAAACTACTAATCTGACACGTTCAGACACTTTATAGGTCAAACTATGAATGGCTTTAACAGAAAAGTAGTTGTCGCATTTATTGATATTGAAATTGATCATTAGTTGCAACCTTTACTGCAGACATTATCTCTCTGACTGTCTTACACAAGTTGCACATTACAGTGAACAATATGAATGAAGTCCTCCTGAGAGGAAACGACTAGTCAATTATTCTTTTAGTTGGACGACAAATTAGGCCTGCTCGATTAAGTAAACAGTCAACACTGAAATCACGATTACTTAAAACGAATACTAATTGACTTTTGGAAAGATGTTGCATTTGTTGAAGTTAAAAAAACCAGCTGAATCGCTGAACGTTTTGAATTCGCCAATAGAACAGGAGACAAAATGAGTTTACTTGCAAAACATAACGGGCAAAATAATTGGTTCTCTCGACGACACTGTTTTTGTGATCGTTGGGAGCCGAAATCACGATCAAAATTTGATTAATTGCACAGCCCTACGACAAATCCAAGTCAACAACCTGCCTCAGACTTTTCTTTATCCCCTTACTTAACCCTCGGGTCAAATTTGACTTATTTTCACAAATTTGGGTTTCTTTCAACCAAAACTTGATTAAAAAAATAACGGTGAAAAAAGTGCCAAAAATGTGGGTGAGAAAGAAAAAAAAACATCAAATAAAAAACGCATTAGAAATCGACAAAAACATGTGACTAAAGTGTTGAAAAAGACAACCAAAACATTGAAAACATTTTTACATTTTTACCCTAAATAATCCAGTATTGCTGAGTCTAACTCAAACTGTCCACCTGGCCTCTCAGCCAGTCGTCAGCTCCGCGGGGGCCTCCAGCCCTGCCGTATATAACGATACTGTACTCTGCACTGTACGTTACATACTAATAATGTACCAGGGGTCTATACTGGAGAGCACATTCAGTATCCTTTGCTGCGAGCCTGACAGATGCACGCAAACAGGGTGGAATAGCAGCGTGCTGCATGTGAACTTGACACTGAGCTGGAAATGCCAGAGCGCCTGCGAGCACGCCCGGCATGCTGCTCGACAGGACGAGTGAGAAAATCTGCAGCAATGTGACCGCACACATGCCGCGCTGGGACGCTCAGCGGGGTCACACACACACAGAGGTGCGGAGTACAAAAAAACTGACCAACAAAGTGACCTGGAAAATCTTCTGTCTTTTATCATATCATCCTGTTGACGGTTTTATTTCCATGCCATTTTCTTAGGATGCCAGTTGCATTTATCCACTGGTTCTAACAACATTTTGTTGAGATTTGTTTGCAGACACTAGATTTAGTGTAATTAGAAGTCTGAAGGCCTCAGTATGCTTCAAATGAAATGCTCGTGAGATCGAGTCTGGAATTTCCCAAAGCCCAGCGTGACGTCTTCAAATGTCTCGTTACAAGAGAAAAGGCTTTTAGGATGAGGACTAACCCATGTGTCTTGCAAACATAGGCCTAGTCTCGCATTGCAAGACCCTCCTCCACAGCGCTGTGAAGGAGGGTCTGGCTACTCCACATAGCATTCCAGGACGGGAGAAAACGTGCTCTGGTTTGTTGGCATTTCTTTTAACCAATCATAATCGTCTTGGGTGGCGCTAAGCGCCGGGCGGAGCCATGGTGCCGCTGCAAAATAGTCTTGGGAAGGAACTTGTTTTGGTGGAACATGTGTACGTTCAAAGGTTGTTTTAGTCGTGCGAGAGAAAACTCAGATTGGACAGATAGTCTAGCTAGCTGTCTGGATTTACCCTGCAGAGATCTGAGGAGCAGTTATCCATCGTCCTCAGAAATCCACCAGAGTTTAGAACGCCAACACAAAGAAAGAGGAAGGTGACAGACATCCGGCATAAATGAGTGAAATCCGGCGAAATTTACGTCGGCAACAGAGCAACCCTGGGAGGGAACGTCGTGGATATAGACTAACAAAGCTTATCTCAGGTAACTTTGGGCTGGTGTAGCAGAGTGAAAACAGAGCAGCTGCTAACGTTAGCATCCAGGAGAGTGGGAAAACGCTACACAGTGGATGTGCTAGTCGTGCATTTTTTTATAACGTAACACTAAGCTGTAACCCCACGTTCGGTAAACTGCGGGTAGTAAGCTAGTTAGCAGGGCATGCTAACATTTGCATCTTACATTAGAGCAGACATGGAAAGGGTAAATAAAGACACCACCCTCTAAACTCTTACGGAGAATGGCCCTTAGGACAATATTTACAATTTTCCGACAGACAATCCAACAATTGTACCCACTTTATGCAGTGACTGGACGAATGTCCAGAGGTGTGAAAGTCAGCAGGATTTAAACTTAAACCAACTGCCACATCATGAATGCTTTTGAAGAGACTGACAAAAGTGTGCCCTGTTGCTCCCATTTGCATGATTCAATATGTTGCGACTATAAACATGCAAAACATCGTATAAACTAGTTCATTCGAAGCTTACTGAGGGCTTAACACTGTTCCTACTGCTCACAGCTGGACAAAAGTCAAAAATGATGTTGAAAAATGAGATGCTTCTGGAGACAAAAACATCCACAACAAAATCTCTTTTACTCAATATTTGTGAAGCTTTCAAATGAAAATGTGGCTGTATCTGGCTGATATTTGGTACTGTCGACAGTAATACATAAAATGGAACCTTTAAGCGTTAGTATATAATAAGCTACAAACATACCTGCAAACTCAGAAGGGCTGAAAAAGGTGACACAGCACGAGGCTGGCGAGGCGAATTTCAAGTGAACGCAACATCTGTCATACGTTCCTCTCCAGTGAAATACAGACACACTTTTACACCGTTTAGCTGTCAGCATTTTAAACGTGTTTACACCAGCTGCTAGCCAACATTACCTGCTGCCAAGTGTAGTGTTAACTAGCTAACGGTAGGCTAACGTTACCTGCTGTCAAGTGTACGGTAGGCTAACGTTACCTGCTGTCAAGTGTGTTTACTAGCCAACGGTAGGCTAACGTTACCTGCTGCCAGGTGTACGGTAGGCTAACGTTACCTGCTGCCAAGTGTAGTGTTAACTAGCTAACGGTAGGCTAACGTTACCTGCTGTCAAGTGTACGGTAGGCTAACGTTACCTGCTGTCAAGTGTGTTTACTAGCCAACGGTAGGCTAACGTTACCTGCTGTCAAGTGTAGTGTTTACTAGCTAACGGTAGGCTAACGTTACCTGCTGTCAAGTGCAGTGTTTACTTCCGTGACATGCGGCAATGTTTAGGTTGCCTCTAATGTCCGTTTTCCGAGCATCAGAGAGAAGCGCAGGCATTTCAGTGGCACCGAAATCGGCATTGCAATTCAGTCCGGTAGATAATGGTCGTTAAGGGACCGGTGCCGTATTAACACCGGGTCTCGAACCCACCCCACACACAAAATAAAAACTCTTCAGAGCTACACGATTCACGTGGATGACATTTTCCCATTCAAAACGGCGATTTTCGCCAAAAAAGCGACTAGTTTGCAGGTATGTACAAACAATAATGCAGCCTGAAGCAGCAGAAACTGTCACCACACAGCCTACAGTAGAAAAAACACTGGCTACAAACTCAAACCACTAATGAACTGGTTACAGAACCACCAGTATGATGAATACATGTGGTACTGTATGTAGAAGCAGTAACGACAGAGTTATATGAAAAGACTGCAACCAAAACGAGGTTAAAACACCCCTAACTTTACCTTGGATAACAATTTGATTAATCAATCAACAATCAGACTGATACAGTTTTTACTATAACAAAGCCAGTACTGGCAAAATAAACGCTAACGGACACAATAAACTGCAATATCGACAATACCCAGCAAGCTAACTGTAGCTAATAGTGCTAATATGTGCAAATCTGCAACAGTAGTCTGTACACTTGGTATTAGAATCAATCATCTTTGAGCTACAGTAATGCATTAACGTTTGTTTGTAACGTGCTGTCTGTTTTAATTAATACCACATTTGTCTCTATGTACACAGACAATACTGAGCAAACATTTGACTAATAATCGCAAGGCAGCCTAAAGATCCCGTGTTACATTACGATAATCAGTTTCCAAACTACAATAGCGCTGTAGCACTTTAGTAGCAGCTTGTGTTCACATTTTTATAGCTACATTCACATTATAGTTCAGCCATGCAACCATAACGTCCGCACTTCAAATTTGTCCAAGGATCTTTGATGCACTTCTTGCTTTGCCTTTACTTTTCATTACATTACATTACATGTCATTTAGCTGATGCTTTTAGCCAAAGCGACTTACAGTTGCTATATATCAGAGGTTGCACACCTCTGGAGCAACTAGGGGTTAAGTGTCTTGCTCAGGGACACGTTGGTTGATGTATCGCAGTGGGAATCAAACCCAGATCTTTCACACCAAAAGGCATGTGTTATATCCACTGCGCCCCAAGAGCCACCATTTCCTGTCTTATTCTCTACTGTTTCTTCCCCCAATAATCTTTATAAAAACACAATCTGCCCACTGGGTTAGTTTGTAATTTTAAAATGTTTTGTGTATTGGATTTTATAACGCCGCTACGTTATGTTCATACCGTATCTGACCTAAAGTATATTCATATTTATGCCATTGTCTATACTGTATATCTAGTGTCGCATCTTAATTCCCGCTGTTTCACATATATTCTCATTCTTGTACTTATCTGCACGTTATATTTACTACTTACTGTATGTGTTGTAACTAGAGATGTTCCGATACCGATACCAGTATCGGTATCGGCTCCGATACTGCCTAAAACGCTGGTATCGGTATCGGGAAGTACTGGAGTTAATGCACCGATCCGATACCACGTAATAAAGCCCTAAAGAAAATCTACGTTAAAGTAATTTATTTATGGTCTTTTTCCGTTATAACTGACTGTCAAACTGCAGAATAACAGAAAGTTCTGTGGCGTTCATTGTTCATGTTTCACAAAGAGTTTAACCTGAGCCAGACCGACAACAAAGATATACATCATATCACATCCACACAGGGATAGTAGTATACAGTTGTTAAAACATAATAAAATATATGACACACTGGTATCGGATCGGTACTCGGTATCGGCCGATACGCAAGTTCAGGTATCGGAATCGGTATCGGGAAGCAAAAAATGGTATCGGACCATCTCTAGTTGTAACGTACTAATACCTATCTCTTACTGTTTTCATCCCCACTATATATTTCTGTTTATTCTGTGTATTACTTTGCACTTCTGGTTAGATGCTAAACTACATTTAGTTGCTTCAGTACTCTGTTCAATGGCAATAAAGTTGAATCTAATCCATCTAATCTAATCAGGGATAGGTAGGGCTACGTAATGCCGGCAAATAATAGCTTGTCTTACAATTTACTCAAGAGATAAGTTAGTTACAACAGTATTTAACGTATTTCACATTTTAGTCTATAATATTTCCTGTTATTACACATGCTAATATAGGTACTACAGCCCGGCTGATACTGGATTTTTGAGGCTGATATCAAAGTAAACGATATCCGTAACAATATTTTTCGACCATGATTTGTTTTTTAAACGCATAACGTAAACAAACGTTTTGGATAAGCTTCTTTTACAATTGTTTCTTTTTACAGACATGAACGCTGTTATGTACTGAGCAGGACATTCACAGTAGAAAGATAAACTTTTGAGGACAAACTATGTTCCCGAATTATCTCAAAAATACCTTTAAACTGCAATTTCTTGAAACTTATCGTTTGATATATGAGTTAAAAACAAGCCAATACATTTGACAATGCCTATACATTGATCTGGATCTTATAACAACTCTCTGTCACCAAATAAACATTGTATATTTACATTTAAACTAAGATACATCTATACAGCATTCTATAAATACCCATCACCACGCTGGAAACCTCTTCTAATGAGATATTAGCAGTTAATAAAGCTGTAAAAGCTCGATGGTGTATTAAGCCCCCAACGCCTCCTTCCAGGCAGCGCTGCGACCGTTGACTTCAAGGCACCTAACCACTGCCTAATCCTAGTGCCTTCCAGGCAGCGCTGCCTGGAAGACGACGTCGGGGGCTTAAAACACCGATAAACGCTGTAAAACGACAGTTTCAGGCTAAGACAAAGCTACAGCATGAATATTAACGTCTAATAATAGCTCCATAACAGCATTAGCATGTGTTTGTCATACTACTATAATCAGATAAGGCGTATTTAAGAGCTGACAGCTATAATAAATGCATTATACTGACTTTAAAACACTAAAAGAGACACCAACTGACCTCTGACTGAACTGAACCGAAGCTTTATTTCTGTCTGCCGAGCTGGAGGCCAGAAATTACCAAGCAACCGAACGCACACACACACACTCACTAACGTTAAAAACCACCAAATACCACCAATTACCGTGTCTAGCATTTACACAAAAACCCCAAAGATGCCGATAAATATCTTACAGGCACCAAACACAGTTGTGATACTGTTACAAAGGCGTTACAAAGCAGATATAAACATGTAAGTAAACACACCGGGAAACCTGTTCCTACTGCTGCTGTCACTTCTCATCTGTTGTTAGCTTAGCTAGTGATGGGCGGACCGACTCCAATTATAGAATCGGCTACTTCAAATCGATTCATGTAAATGTATAGAACCGTTTAAGTTTTGATGAAGAACGACCATCAGAGGAGCATGTAAATGCACCTTTAGCCTGGTCGGTTTAGTGCAACAGTCTGGGAATTATGGGCACTGGCACTTGGACATTTTCGACAGGTTGACCGGGTGCATACCGGACACTATAAAAGAATCGTTCAATAAGATCCGTTCGTTTGTTTTCGCTCATCCCTACTGCTAGCTAGCTAGCTAAAAATAAACCTGACAGACGTCTGGAACGGCTTTCATTTTATCTGCTTAGTTTCTGCAGTAACGGCTTCTCCTCTGTCTGCCATTTTTAAAAAACAAAAACAAGATGACATTGATATTTGAATGAGCAGAGAAAGAAAGCCTGTTTCTATTTAGATAGCTAGCAGAGCTTTTAGCCCTTCCCTCAACTGTTTTTATATCCGCTTCTGACTTATTACGTTTTAATTTACGCTAAATTAAACAGAGGTAATGAGAAGCGAAGGATCAGCGGTGTGTCCCCGCCACACTGTCCGGGCTCAGGCGCCCTCAGCCCGGCTACAGAGGCTGTGCTTACCCGTCGGGAGGACCGAGGTTCCGGGCTTCTTAGTCAACATGGCGGCCGCTCCTCTCTCCTTCTCCACTGGACACAAACGGACAGGACGCCTCCTCTTCCTCCATCTGCAGCTCCTCCTCTTCCTCCTCCCTAAATTACTCCTCCTCTTTCTAATCCTCCTTCACACTCTTCTGTTTCCGACATGCAGTTCCTCCTCTTCCTCCCCTCTTCAAACCCACCCACCCAGTTTTATTTTATCATTCAAAAGAACATTTTGAAAAAAATTACACTCTTGACCACTAATAATTATATTATTTCTAATATTACCAATATTACCAAGTATTTAGATTCTTTACTTAACTAAAAGTACTAATACCACACTGTAAAATACTCTCTTACAAGTAAAAGTCCTGCATTGAAAATGTTCCTTAAGTAAAAGTATGTAAGTATAATCAGTAAAATGTAGTTAAAGTATACTATTGTAGTATACTATTATACTACTCTATATTCTATCATTAGATTATTATTGCTCATGCATTAATGTAAAAGCAGGATTTTACTGTTGGAGTTGGTTGAGCTGGAGCTCATGTTGAACTATTAACTAATACTTGTTTTCATTATGGATTCATCTGCTGATTATTTCTTCCATTAATCGATTGATTGATTGATTTTTTTTTGGGGTTTGTAAAAATAGTGAAAATAGAGACAAATGGTACGATGCGATGGTACCCGTATCTCATTCACCAGTGAAGAGCTCGTGAACTTCAGGGGAACAACACCATCGGACTTATTTCCCACTTTTCTTTTCCCTTCACTGGAAATTTTGGACATTCTGGTCAAAGCAGTGAGGCGCCGGAGGAGAGGGAAACGGGCTGGTGCGCTTGTGAGTCTCCACCAGCGAGGATTACGCACACCGTTCCCGGGAATATTCCTCTCTAACGTGCGCTCACTGCCCAACAAACTGGAGGAATTGCAACTGCTGTTGGTGAGAAACCGGGACTTTTCTTCATCTGCTGTTTTGTGCTTCACGGAGACGTGGCTTTGTGGATTAATACCGGACTCTGCGCTGCAGCTGGCAGGCTTCCAGCTTTTCAGAGCGGACAGAGACACGGACCTCTCCGGCAAAACTAAAGGTGGAGGAATCTGTTTCTACATCAACAGCGGTTGGTGCAACGACGTGACAGTGATCCAGCAGCATTGTTCTCCTGACCTGGAATATTTCATCATAAACTGTAGCCTAAGCCTTTTTATTCACCCCGTGAGTTCCATTCATTCATTCTGGTCAGTGTTTACATCTCACCACAGGCACAGCGCATGCTCGCCGACCAGATACTGTGCGTGGAGCGGACCAACCCGGACTCCCTAGTTATTGTCCTTGGAGACTTTAATAAAGGGAACCTCACTCATGAACTCCCTAAATATAGACAGCATATTAAATGCCCGACCAGAGAGGAGAACATTCTGGATCACTGTTACGCCACAGTCAGGGATGCTTATCACGCTGTCCCGTGCTGCACTGGGCCTCTCTGACCACGTCATGGTCCAGCCTGATCCCCGCGTACAGGCAGAAACTAAAGCTCTGCAAACCTGTAGTGAGGACATGTAGTGAGGACATCAAGGAAGTGGACCAGTGAGGCTGTGGAGGATCTCCAGTCGTGTTTGGATTCTACTAACTGGGATGTGTTCAGGACTGCTACCAACAGTCTGGATGAGTACACAGAGGCTGTGACGTCATACATCAGCTTCTGTGAGGACTGCTGTGTTCCATCAAGCACCAGGGTGAGTTACAACAATGACAAACCCTGGTTCACAGCCAAACTCAGAAGGTTAAGGCTGGCTAAGGAAGAGGCGTTCAGGAGTGGGGGCAAAAAGACAGATTTAAAGAGTCGAAGAAGAAGTTTAGCAAGGCAGTGAAGGAGGCTAAACGACGGTAATCTGAGAAGCTCCAACATCAGTTCTCAGCTAACGACTCTGCGACTGTCTGGAAAGGACTTAGGCAGATCACCACCTATAAGCCTAAACCCCCCCCACTCCTTCAATGACCGACACCTAGCCAACGACCTGAATGAGTTCTACTGTTGATTTGAAAGACAAAAGGACAG